>NC_137810.1:44945729-45048229 GCF_963921795.1 Nannobrachium achirus
TCCGACCCGAATCGACGTCCGACAATTAATTGTGAAAATGCGTCCGACCCGAGCCCGAGCCCGTCGGGCTTGTCGGGTCCCGTCGGATTTCGGTCGGGTATCCCAGCTCTAGTGTGTGTGTGTGTGTGTGTGTGCGTGTGTGTGTGTGTGTGTGTGTGTGTGTGTCAAGAGAGAGAGAGAGAGAGAGAGACGTGTGGAAGAGCCAGGAGGAGTGAGAACTGCAGAGAACACACCGTACAATAAAGTGCCGTACACAATACAATACAATACAACAGATACTGTATACTGTACGAACACAATACGACATGGCGCAAGATCACCGGGTTCACAAACATGGGTTTGTGAACCCGTTAACATTTCACACAGTGGACACTGCATAAAATATAATCTGTAGGTTACATTGAAACTATAGGATACCAGGCAATGTAAATAACCTTCTATCTACGGTCAAGAAAAAACAATCATAAATAACTAAAACATGAGAACAAATGACCAGAGTCTGTATGGTGGACTCGTCATCCACAATAGAATTCTCTGAAACCCCTGTTATTGTTTGATTTCAAGGATGTATTCTGGAAGCTTTAGAGCCCCTGGTTGTGATTACAGGATGATTATGGACCGTGATCGTTATTATGCAGTGTATATGTCACAGCAAGTTTGAAAAAACAAAACGACAAGCATTCGTTTTGAGCCGGTTGAGCGCTAAGCTCTGCCCCGCCGAAGGCCGCACACGACCAACAGAATAAAAAACAAAAAAAGCCGTACATAGACTGTAAAAAGAGAGATGGACACATACTCTACAGGTGGTAAATGAAGCCTATTTAGTAGGCGTGTGCATCTTTCTACATCCTGTCCCTGAAAATGGAAATGCTACCAGGATTCTATTGGTTGGGACATAGCGGGGGGTGTGTCAATACATGCTATTTGTTGGGGAGCTTGTCGATCAAGCTAGCCACGCCTCTCCTGTGGCATACGCTATTTTAATCATCAATTTTAAAATACATGGACCATAATTTAAACAAAACGCATATCATGGTGATTGAAAGAAAACTTTAAACTAGTGACTGGCAAAAACGCATTCACTTGAATTGAGCATAATACATTTTGGTACCAGCAGAGCTGAAAACAGCAAAACTAGCGGGCATTCATATGAACTTTCTCTTGAAGTCTCTTTCGATATCGCCTCAACTTGCAAGCCAGGAACTATGCCCTTGCTGCCGTAGCGCTGCACACATCTGCAACCGGCGTTTTTTCGCTTTCAAGCTTGTAGATCTGCTACATTTGATGCTTTTGTGTGACACTGTGGGACAGGGGGTCTTCAACAAGGGGGTCTGGGACCCCTAGGGAGTCCCCCAGAGTTACTACAGGGGGTCCTCCAAATTTTTGAGTGATAGAAACTTTTTTTTCTCCTTTTTTATATTAACCACTTGAACCCTATCGTCCATATTCTTTTTTTTTTATAATATTTTTATCCCACGGTTTTGCAACCCATTTTCTCACCCAGTGCCAACTACCTAACCTGTAGTCCTGGTTTCCGCTCTCCCCCCTGCCGCGCCGGGGGAATTGGGGAGCACCTGGCTGGCTAGGGGGAGGTAGTATAGAAACCAGTTTTTGTGAGGGGATCTACCCTAGGAGACACGGGGAGAACATGCAAACTTCACACAGAAAGGCCCTATCGCCAACCCCACCTAGGTTGTGGGCGCTGATGACGCGGAGGGAGGAACACGCCCCCAGCGCCCACAGCGTCAACTCAGGACCTTCTAGCTGTGAGGCGAAGCTCTGCGCCACCGTGCCCCCATAGCGCCCATATTCTGAGAACTTTTAGCCAACAATAGCAGATCTACATGCTGTGATCTTGTAGATCGGCTAAAGAGCTTTGGTGTACAGGGGAAAAAGAGCAGACTAAGTACAGAGTGAAAGGTCAAGTTTATTAAGTATAGACGGTTGAAGCGGTTAAATATCTGAAAACACAAATTGACATGAATCCAAAATACACTGATTAATGTGCTGTCAAACAATGAAACTATATGGAATCTATGAAAAGGTTGTGGGGGTCCTTGCTTCATCTCTCTCTCAGGGGTCCTTGGCCGGAAAACGATGAAGACCCCTGCTGTAGGATGATCAAGAAGGGGAAAAGTTAAAATATGGAGAAAAGGCTTCTCCCTTACAGCGACAATATACAATGAAGGTTATTATTGTTTTTAGCTATATTATACGGAGCTTAACGCCAGTCATCGATTGAGAGGAAAGCATTGACTATTCACTCCCCCCCCAGCCCCCCCAACCAGGCCTCCACAGCCTCATCAGAGGATGTGAATCAATGACCTTTTGATCATAAGGGTTCTGGTAGCCTGTAGCGGTGAATGGTGAATGGTGAATGGCTTGACTATTGATATCCACCTATGATACAACTGTTATGTGTAAATCAATAGATTACTCCATTTTGATATTTTATGGTCTCTATAGTGTTATTCGAGGGTTCTCTTTCTCTCTTTCTACCTCTCCCTTCCTCCCTTCTTATCGCTTTCCCTCTCCGCTCTCTCTCTCCATCTGTCTGTCACTTTGCTTCTTTCCATACCTCCCTGCATGTTTCTCCTGCATCCTCCCCATCTCTGTTCTTTCACACTTGCTGTCTTCAGCTACGCTTATATTAAAAAAAGTTTTTTTTTTCCCCCTAGAGCAGGGTGAACATAAATCTGATTTCTTTAAGTTCAATTCACACAGGTATCGGACATGGGCCACGTTCAAAAATGCATGTGAACAGAACAACCAAACAAGAAAACAAGCAAACAGATCGATGGGGAGCAATAGATTGGAGTTGGACGTTAAGGCCAGTAATGTCTCCTCCCTCCTCTCATCATTCCAAATAGTATCTCATTAGAGGCTTCTGGGCAGACTAGTGCATGCAGGGACTAACTGACCTCCCTGTTCCCCACTGGTTTGAAATAGCAGCGCTGTGATCATCCTGGCTCTCAGCTCTGCAGGATCGGTAAAAACCTGCATCCCTTTGCTTAAGGCATGGAAAGCCAATTCTGTATCGGGGTACTCAGAAAACATACGGACAGAATGAGACAGAGACAACAATACAACACAGATTTCAAAGTATGAGGGATTTAAGCACCTCTTGAGCAATGGGGTCAGACTCACATGTACAATATGATATAATGCCATACAAAGGGGAGATACAAGATACGGAAGTGGGGGGGCGCAAGTTCTTTTCCCTCTGCGACTTGCCGATAAACAATTGCACCATTTTGAAATGTAGCATTTTCCAACAATTTAATACATTGGAGAGAAGGATATCGGTAATCATCACGCAGAATGATCTCATTTACATTCTGGGGTTTTGACACTTTTAAATCCAGCGCAGTCAGTGATGCTGATCTTGCGACATATACTAGCCCCGTGTCCAGGGCATGCATAATTGTATCAAAGCTGCCAACCTGCCATACGCTAAGGAAACTCCTGACCTATGGGCCACATGCCTCAGAAACAAATTGGTTCCCAAGGCTATTTAAGAAGTGGTTCTCTGGGGTTCAGTGTTTTGGTCAAACACACATTTGACAATGGACACATTGACTGCCAGTGGACACAGAGGGGACACATTGACTGCCAGTGGACACAGAGGGGACACATTGACTGCCAGTGGACACATTAGGTGCGTTTCCATAAAGCCTTTTAATGCGCATTAAGGCTTTTGCGCATAAATCTTTTAATGGAAACACTTAAAAATTCTAACAAACTAACAAACTAACTAAAGCAAATTATGTTTTGAATTGAAATGCATTGAACTCGCGGGAAGGTCTGGTGGGGGTCGGCCGCCTCTTGGTTATAACCGTTGTACCAAGTTACCAACACGATCAAAGTTGTGCTCAAAAGTAAAACCATTCGTCATTATTATTCTCCGTTCCGCGACGGCGTCGCGTGCACAGAACGGCCGAGAACAGCAGACCTCCAAGCTCACATCGCATCTGCAACGAGCTGTGATGAGCTTGAACTGTATATCAGCTGTTATCGTGCTCAATGCTGTTGCGGGGTTGTGGAGTGGAGCGTCTTCTCTTCTTCTCTCTCTCTCTCTCTCTCTCTCTCTCTCTCATCTTATATATGAAATCTATAGGCTGAAGAGCCCTGGGTTAGAGTGCATGTTCAATAATGTGTCTCACTTGACTTGAAAATAGCGCCTGTCCGACTGCTTATTTCATGAACTATCTTCTAAGTATCGCATTTTATCAGTGAATGGAAACAGGTAAAATGCGCATTTTCTTTTTTCGACTTAATGATAATTCGCTTCCTAATTCGAATAAGCTTTATGGAAACACAACTAATGTCTGTCAATGGACACATTGAACCTTTGACCTGACATTTACTATACATACAACATTGTCCTGAGCAGAGTGTGTGTTTTGTCCTACAGTAGCTAATGTAAAGAGATTCATTTTGATAAATCCATTAATAATTATGTTAATGGAGACCCACTGAAAATACACAACAGCAGAAAGCGGGGAATGTGAGTTTTAACTGGTTCCTCCACAACCTGCTGACTGACTTTGTCTCTCCCTGAAAATGCCCTGGATCACTGTTCACGGTGTGAATGCTATTAAAGGCACCATACAGCATGCAAAACCCCTGAGATCATCATTACAAAGTTAAATTAATATAAGGTCTTTACTGTGTGGAGTTATGTACTGTTCAGTGATGCAAGCATACTTGCAGGTAATAACACGTTATACTCAACGAGGGAAGAAAAAGAAACACAATTAAATATAACTTACGGAAAGTATAAAGTAATGCATAACGTCGTTGTCGGGTGAAAACCTTGTATGTCCAAAACCATTTGTTTTGCATTTTTCATTTAAAAAAAATATTTAAACTAGTGAAAATAGTCGATCTACAAGCACACGTTGTGTGCTGTAGATCTGCTGTTTTCACTACTTTTGTGCGACGGCCTTGTACGATGAAGCAGGGCTTTACTTTGCGAAAGAACATACAAATTTGAAACTTAGAGATACAAGGTTTCCACCCGACAACGACGATAAACAAGGGAAGAAGAAAACTGGGGAGAAAAGAGGTTGTATGGCAGAGAGCTAGGGTGGCGTTGACATGCCCCTCATTCAAATTGTTGATGAATCCGTCTTCTCGAGAGTTGGCAGGGCACCAGATGTCTCATATTTCTAAGTTAGCATAAGAGAGAATTATGGAAATGCAGGTGTAAATTATGCAGGAGGGGAGAGAGGTGTGTGGCGGCAGCCGAGGCTTGTTTTCACACAGTCCCTGTTTGATTCCGTTCCTGGAGTGCCGCTAATCTCGGTTAGAGAACTGGGTACGGTAAACATCCCTCTTTTGTGTGGAACTGGGTCTCATGCACCGGAATCTGTAATAGAATTTTGTACAACAATGTTGCTGCATTTGGTGGTGGTATTATTCATATATAGACGCTGGCGGGACTTAAATGAAGAAACTACGCCTTGTGGATTTGGAGCCGCATCCTTCGAATGTAGAACTTTTTGACTGCAGTCGGTGCAAGCGTTATACCAACTTCTACAAGCCATTTATAGCCTGAAAAAATAAATAAAATAAAAACAATCTGTGGCACAGTGTTTCTGTATCAAGAGTTCAACCAATTAAACTGAGATTAAGCTCCTCAGAATGCAAACAGATTCATTAGAGTGTCAATACTATGCTTCAATGTGTGACACTGGGACACTGGATGATAGAGAGAGAGAGAGAGAGAGAGAGAGAGAGAGAGAGAGAGAGAGAGAGAGAGAGAGAGAGAGAGAGAGAGAGAGAGAGAGAGAGAGAGAGAGAGAGATACTATTCTTATAAGGCCCTGCAAACTAATGAAAAACTGTTTAAAGAGTGACTGTTTAAAGAGTGATTTTTCCTACGGAAGAAAGTATTTGGCTGAGGAAGTTATTATAACTGTGTGTGTGTGTGTGTGTGTGTGTGTGTGTGTGTGTGTGCGCGCGCGTGTGCGCGTGCGTGCGTGCGCGCGCGTGCGTGCGTGTACAAAGAAGCTCCACTATAGATCAAAGTGGGTGCAGGACTGAGGGAGTGAATAGCAGTGATTAAAAGAAGGTCTCATTTCTTTGCTGTGAAGCGGTGGCCCTCCACTTAACCCAGATGCATTCCAAATATGGAACAATACCCATAATTAGTGATGTTGATGTAATTTATTTTGGACTAGGTGCAGCTGCCTACAAAATAGTAATAGGGCAGATTCACATCCATAGTTCGGTAGACTTGGTGCGATTGGGGGCATGAAGTTGCAACATTGTTGCATTTTAAATTTAGTGCGTTTGTGTTCACACTGCACTTTGTCAACCGCAGAAAACAACAAATATGACACGGTTGAAATTGTCCACGTCTGTCCACAGGAAATCTTTCCTCTGCGTAACAATGTCTCCTCCTTCTCCACGGTTTAAAATTCTTAAACCCACAATGCCACGTTATGGTTCCTGCATTTGATGTGGAATTGCATTCAACAGTGAACTGAAAGAAAATTGTACACTTGGTTTACAAGTTTTAGATTTTTGGCATGGTGTTAGGTGTCGGCATAAGGTTTTCAAAAACCATTGCAAACAGTATATGTTTGAAACCCCAAATAATTGATTTGAGACATTTCTCAATGGATTTTGTTACTATTGGGTATACTAAATAACAAGAAAATAACAATTAACTACTGGAAAGGCATCATTTTCAAGATGGCACATATTCCCAGACAATTTATATGCATATTAAGCTCCGCTGGACGAAGGGTCTGATCCTTAGAATTTTATAAAGTGTAAACCGGAGCTGGTGAGTGCTGAAATGTGTGCCTTGAAGGACAGCTGAGGACAACACCCAGGCACTTGGAAGTTGGAACAGGAGTCACCAGGGGGAAATGGTGACACCCTGCATGGGGCAGGACTTACCTAGGAAGAAGAGAAGCTCAGTATTCTTTGTGTGTTGAACTTGAGGTGGTGAGAAGAAGAAGAAGAAGAAGAAGAAGACATTCACTGTGGGATGTCAGCCAGGCTCTTCAATCTGGATGGCAGGGGGGAAGCACAAACTGTTGAGTATATCAGCATATTTCTTATGTGACACACTCATTGTTGACATAATAACAATGTACTGTGTTTGAGTCACATATTTTCTCTCACACACACACACACGCGCGCGCACACACACACACACACACACACACACACACACACACACACACACACACACACACACACACACACACACACACACACACACACACACACACACACACACACACACACACACACACACACACACACACACACACACACACACACACACACACAAACATGACAGGTGGTGAGCAGGTGGTGGTGGGGGGTGTGGTAAACTAGAAAACGAGCACTCCTTTCTCAGTTCCACTAGTTTTTCATACATACTGTAACATATATATATTCAAAGTGAGAAAGGGTTCACTGCTCACAGTGGCTAAATGTTAAGCCAAGCAATAACCTAAAATGCACCACCGGCACCATGGCTTACCCAGTGCAACAAACTCACTAGAAACCTCGGGCAAAAACAAAGTAAACAAGCATATTTTCTCAAGCTGAAAGGAAAAAATATAAAACAGTCATCCTGGTTAGAGCGGGAGATCAACGGTGACGCGAATACCTCTTGCTGGCATCTGCTCTCCAACTGAAGCTCCGGCTAGCTAGGCCTTAATTACCTCAGCTGCCAGCACAGGTGAGGCAGGCACATTGCAGCTAACGAGCTAACTTCAAAACAGTAGCGCATCACATTTAATAGAAGCCCATCGCTACATGGACAGGAAAACCATGTGGTCACGAGTCACGACAACACGAAGCAGTGAATCTGAAAAAGGAAAACAAAACTTCAGTAACCCACACGATTTAAACTAAGAAACTATTCTCTTTAAGGCAGCTGAAGGTAGGACACTATTTTCATTGTCAATATCTCACACCTCCCAGGAGTAGCTTCCAAAAACAGAACAAGACCATGCAGTTCTAGCATCGTCTCGGTCAGTGCTTTCATTACAGGCATGATTTAGAATATGTGTGTGTGTGTGTGTGTGGGGGGGGGGTTGTTTAGGGTTGGGGTTCAGTAATTATCAGTATTATCAGTAAGTACTATCTATATACAGTATGCACCACCCATGTTTATTTGTCTGTTAAAAGACTTTCTTTTGTTTTCTTGACCACGATTTAGATAGCATGTTATTTAACGGGGCCGCTCTCCATTCAGACATGCTGCCATTCAGACATTGACTTCTAATTGTCTGAGTGGCAGCACTTCCATAGAGGTTAGGGTTAGGTATAGGATTAGTGTCCCTTATTTAACAGATGCAAGGCTCATTGTTTACCTGGTGTCCTACTGTATATTTTCAATGCACAGATTGTTATTTTTGACAGTATTATTGTTTTGACCAACGCTAGGTTCTTGGTTTACCCTCCGATCCTACTTTCCCTGCATTCTATGAATGCAATTACCTTGCTTATTGTTATCAAGGCGCTCTAGATAAGTGCGTCTGCTAAGTGCCACATCGTGACCATGCACAGAGGCACACCATTGTGTAGCGGTAAATAAATTAAGCATTACAGGCACTGTATGTGGTGAACAAAATGTGTGTCCCAGCAAAGTGATTTGAGTTGAATTAACCATGCAGCGAGCTGGCACAGAGAGGGCAGATTGGCGTAGAGCAGCTACTCTAGTGGGTCAGATTGGCAAAGCTGAACATTAGCACTAGGGGGCTTGCTCAACCAATATTTCATTTGAGTTGCGGGAGAGTACAAGCAGCCAAAACAGTAAAAGTCATTCAATTAGCATGAGGCTAAGCTATAAAATCTATAGACTGTGTTTAATTCTGTGTCAGTGGGGTCACCCGCCTGGTACACATTGGTCCATTATTAGTCATTATAATGTCCCTCTCTATCAAAAGGCCTGTGGACAAGTTCTAAAATAATACATTTTACAAGATAGTACTGTCAATTATTTATCTATTATGCATAAGAAATGTAATGCTCTGAGGTGGCATTGTTGGTAAATCACCACGAATAATATAATGCGAGTGGTTCTCTAAGTGGGGTCCAAAGACCCCCAGGGGTCCTTGTTGAGGGGGTCTCCAGCTAAACAGTTGACAGACACCAAATTGACCTTTGCATAATGTATAACTCTGAGAGTGTACAAATGGATTACAGGTCTATTTGGTTCCATTCGTACACTCTCAGTGTAAGGTGTCTGTAGCCTAATCATGCACACCAATCTGGGGGTCCTTGAAATGTAATAAAAGATGAGAACCAATTATATAGTATATATAATGAGAAATATCTCTATTGAAAGCTTGTTTGGCTTAGAATTCACAAAATAATCCAAATTGTTTGTATCCGTCATCTCAACTACAACAAGCTCCTGTACAAGCTACTGTCTTGATAAGCAGCAGAGAGGCAGGCAGGCGGACGGACGGACGGACGGACAAGCCCCCATGTGTGCACAAGCTGGAGCCCCTTGCAGCAGTGGTAGGAAAATAACTAAGTGCATTTAAGGCGCGTTTATCCGCACGGATAAAACGGACAATTTCATTTTTTTTAAGAAAACAATGATTCTCTACGACCTCATGCACACCGGATCCGAATTACCGACGAGTGGCTGCGGCCGTGCGTTTTTTTCTCGATCGAACCCAGTTCGATTTGTGCGTCTTGTCGCATAGGGTAAAAAACTCATCACTCCTTTTATGACTCCTTTTGGGATCCGCAGCGCCGATTCCGCACAGCATTGCACACCAAATCCAATGCGTTTTATTCATGCAGCAAACGGAAAAAACGCAACTGTCCTGTGTTGCAAAGGGCTTTACTCAAGTACTTAACTTGAGTATGTCCGTTTTTCAATAATTTATTGCGACCGAAGGTCGCAGTTTACCATGGGATAAAAACATTTTTACAGTCTATGGGTTGGTTCCCTTGACACATCACTGTGACATCACAGGTGATATCACAGGTGACATCACCTATGTAAAAGTCCATATATGGGTATTCCCCAGAATCCCTTTTATGCCCATATATGAAGATCCCTGATGTCATCGATATACAGCATATCACTAGCCAGATGTGATGTCATGGGAACCACTTTAACAGAATCCCTTTTATGCCCATATATGGAGATCCCTGATGTCATCAATATTAAGCCCATATCTAACATGCTTCATATGAGAATGCCCACATATGGAGGAAGACAGCCCATATCTGTGCGGCTGGTTCAGACAGGGATCTCCATGTATGGGCATAAAAGGATGTACTATATACTGTACATGGATCTCCATATGTGGGTAACTGGTCCGATCTACATCACTGGCCAGATGGCCAAGAATTGGCACGACCTCAGGTGTCTTACTAGTACTTCTACTCTACTACATCGCAGAGGAAAATATTGTACATTTTACGCCACTACGATTACTTGAAAACTTTGTACTTTTACTTTTGGTACTTTAAGTATCAGAATCATCTTTAAAGATTTGTTTTTTGTGGCTTTTATGCCTTTATTGATAGGACAGTAGACTGACAGGAAATGGGGGGAGAGATGGGGAGCGACATGCGGAAAAGGTTGTCCGGATCGGGAGTTGAACCGGCGACGCCGCCAGGCATCCATGCCTTTGTGGCAATGCCTAAGTGGTATGCACCTGGACCACTAGGTCCACGTCTGAGGCTACTTCTTCCACCGCTGCATGTGGGTGGGTGACGTGACGTAACGTTTTCGCTGTCCTCGGTGTCAAACATGTATAAATAAAAAATATATTTGTCAAAAACCTTCTGAATATTGTGCAGGACATTAAGCTTTATGTGAACTTACTCAAGATTAAAACATTTCATTCCTCATTTCTTCAGAATTTTCAACCAAACATGGCAAAACTCATATGGTGTGACTGTCCTGACCTTGTTTCTCAAAGTGGGAACTTGAACAAAACTAAGAAAAAGAATTGCTAAAAATCATTTGAAAATGAATTTAGGCTAAAAAAAATGTCTATTTGTGAGCCTATATCTTTTCAAAGTCAAAGCATAATGTTTTCAGTCATTTCTGATCAAAAACATTTTGTCCCCCAAACCAAAATCATTTGGTGTGACACTAGTTTGGACAAATTAAACAGGCAATTATTTGGACACCTATTGGCTAGAGAGGTCCTTCTTCTGTAAGGCTATTCAGCACTCCCAGCACAACTGCAAGACAGGTGTCTGAGGTGAGTTATGATTTTAACATTTTCATGAAATGCCATCTTGTTGAAACTTTGACAAACTCACCACTTTGGATGTCTGTTGGTGTGACACCTTTTCATTAAAAAAAGCTTAAGTTATTTGAAGTTTTGGTCATATTTCCATGTAGATCTAGGTTGCTTTGTTATAGCTAGCATGCTGTTAGCATGCTAATGTGTACATAGTAGCCTCAAGGTAAACCTAAATGCAGAAAACGTAATATGGTGTGACACTTAATCATAATGGTGTGACATGTCTGCTTGTCACGCCATATGACTTGATTGTCACACCATATGAGTTATACTGTATTTAACTACAGATATAACAATAAATAACAAAGTTACATGTTTCTTTTGTACATTTAAACATTTGTTTTAAACATTTTTACATAAAATGTAATTTAGCTTCATTCAGTGATACTTCAAATTCATCAGACAGAGCAGAAACCCCTTCACAGAAACCTTAACATATTGTTTCAATCTAAACAATATTTTCTCTTTGTCTTAAACTATACATTCCATTTTCTTTTGTCAGCTGGAAAATGACAAGTGCTGAGAGAACGAGAAAGTACAGGGAGAAACTAAACAATGACCCAGCAAGGAGAGAGGAGCCAAAGGGGCGAGACTGCATTTTCTACGAAGAGCAGGAGGTTGTCTGTGGCATAGCAGAACCGCAACAAGGCAGCCGGTTTGCTACCCTCACCAAATACGACTGGCTGATGTACAATACAGTCTAAATGTATAATCCAATCTGATCTAATACTTTTGTACTTTCACTCACTGGACTGGACAGTGGACAGTGTTAAGGTAGGACCCGAGACAAAACTAGCGAAAATAGCTGATCTACAAGCTCTCAACACGTTGTGCTGCGAGAGCTTGTAGATCAGCTATTTTCGGGGGTTGCGCAACCCAGCACTCTTTAGCTAGTGGAGATGTGGTGTAATGTCATGATTCCTAATTACATTTGTTCAACACAAAATGCTGTGTTCAAGTTCAGGAGACTTCGGAAAAAAGCAATTTACCTGAATGCTGAGTTCTGTTTCCACTAATTGGTGTTAATAAAATGTTGCCTTGGCTCCAAGTGTGGCTATGCGCCTTATTGTCTCTTTAGGATCCTTCTGCCGTGGGCCGGCAGAAGACTTAGGTGTGCGTAGCATTCCTGTGCACATCCTCATCATCCATCTACTACTACAATTCTTTCTTATCCCATGTTAAAGCCCTACAATAATATCCTGTTCAGAAATATTAAGGCCATGTTATCCTGGGTAATTGTTTAATCAATCAGTAAAGTTCAGTACTCACTAATAGGTAGGTTAAAACACAGTTTGCTTTGACACATGAAGATATGATCATACGGTGTGACACTAAATCATTTGGTGTGACATTCCAAATAGTGAAAAATCATACCTTTATTAATGATTAAACCAAAAAAATGTTTATGGATTACATAGAGAATATTATCAGGAAGAGTCACAAATATTTGTGTAATTTTAGAGAAAGTTTTGACAGAATACATTTAAAATATGTTGTAAGATCATGAACATGGGCCTCACACAGAGTGTCGATTATGAAAAAAATATACAGATATAATTAATTTTCAAAAAACTATAGTGGATCACTGGTTAGTTATGATAAAGGACTTTGATAAAGTGAGTAACTTAAGAAAGATGTACTCCATTTTCATTTTATGAACAATTATTTTCATGTCACACCATATGACGATTTTAGGCACAAGTACAACAAACTGCTGAATAGAGTCTGATTCCAATAAAATATCTAAAAACAAAATGTATTTCCATAAGGTTGAGAGTGAGTAGAACAAAAGTAAATAACTTTTATGCCTGCAATTTAAAGTTTTTTTAAAAACACATTTTTTGGGGCGTCACGTCACTGACCCACGTGTGCACAAGCTGTAGTGGAGCCCCTCGCCGCCCCTCACTTGTCCAGTCCACTGCTCTGTGTGTGTGTGTGTGTGTGTGTGTGTGTGTGTGTGTGTGTGTGTGTGTGTGTGTGTGTGTGTGTGTGTGTGTGTGTGTGTGTGTGTGTGTGTGTGCGCGTGCGCATGCGCATGCGCACGCCATGCAGGCCTTCTGGGACTCTCACCCTGTGACACACCAGCAGACAGGCCAGCGTTTTTTTGTGTTTTAACTGTTTTCCTCAAAGTATTTCTTCCCCCTGCTTTTTTGTAAAGCGACTTTGAGTATTTAGAGAAGCGCTATGTAAACCACATGTACCGGTATTATCATATTATTATTACGGACAGATAGACAGACAGACAGACAGACAGACAGACAGACAGACATCCTGTTAGCCGCGGTGACAAAAGGATTGTGGTGGGTCGGTGCTTAATGAGCCGGTAGGCCAGTGTTGGCTCCCTAACAACGGCCATATGGCTGTCATCGCCCAACATGCCTCCCCCTCTAGCGGCATGGAGGCACGTCGTGCACCGCGCTCTCCGAGGAGAGCAGACAATTAGCAGCGTGATGTCTAGAGTGTCATGTCTGGGACTCACTGGAGGAGATGTGGGACGGTGTGGATGGATTAAGACATGTGGATAATGGGATGGTTGCATCAACGTTAAAAAGGCCACTCCCAGGTCATTATGCCACGCCATAGTCATATACTGTTACTGTACACTACTACTACTACTAATACTAATAACCGGTAAGACTCCCTAAATCGGGTGATAAGCGACCGTCAGGTCGCATACACAAACTTTGGAAGGCAATGGTAGCCAATCAGGAGGGAATATGGGAAATGGGACAGATCCATGTTGATGAGTTGACTTTAGAGATACTGTGTGTACCGCTTTGCATGATTTTAGGCCCACATCTGTAGAAGCAGTGTCCAAAAATGTGTTTTTCAAAAATCAGCCATCTGGTGGTGCTAGATGGGACCGATGCATGTTGATGAAATGACTGTAGAGACACTGTGTACCAGTTTGCATGATTTTATGGCAAAATCTGTAGGAGCAGTGTCCAAAAATGTGTCTTGCAAGAATCGGCCTCATGGTGGTGCTAGAAGATGGCCATGTGAGAAATGAGGGGTGTGTGGGGGGATTGTGGTTTGGCAGCCAATGAGTGTGTGTGCAAAGTTTGGCATTGATCGGGCCAACGGTGGCGGAGATATAAGTAGGGGGACGTGACGGACATACAGACAGACAGACAGACTGACTGACTGACAGACAGCCGGTGCAGGTTTTGATAGTAGTCATATACTGTACACTACTACTACTATTAATACTAATAATAACTAGAACTGCACTCTATCGAGGTGCCAACTTGCGCCTTGTGCACAAGTAGGCCATACATGGCCACGAGGTGTGCCCTGCTGGCCTCGGCTGTTGATGAAGACATTACCAGGAATGCTCTTATTTACCAAACTCTGCTGACATCACCAGTAGCATCACCAGGAATGCTGGTCCCTCATTGACTGTTAATGATGACGTTGCCAGAGATCCTCGATTGGGCTACGGTCTTCAACAAGAGGAGACACTGGCATACATCCATTCATACATTGCCAGCCAATTCAGGGCTATGGGTCTACGGGCTACGGTCTTCAAAAAGGGAGACACTGACATACATAGGCGCAGAGGCGGCCGCCAGGGGGGGCTAGCGGGGCGATTGCACAGGGCGCCACTTTGCGGGGGCGCATGAAGAAGAAAAAAAAAAAAAAAAAAAGTAGAGTGACGGCCCGCAAACGTAGTCCACTCCTTGTCTGTTTAATCCAGACCGAATACAACAACGCCACCTGGTGGTAGCTTTTATATATACTCTATGGGTGGTAGTGATAGAGGCTGGCCACTCCGCCCCCCCCCCCCCCCCCCCCCCCCCCCCCTCCATGTGATGTCATATCCACGCGCCAGTATTGAAATTGAAAACAACAAAGCATGGAGTTCTCCGTCTTCACTACTATGGATATGACTAGATATTATAATATAGATGCTTGCCCTGAAACATCACATGGAGAGGATCATGTTGTTCCTGACTTAACAGAGACCTCAGGCTATCACCCGGGATATAGGAACTCTTGTCTCACTGTGCGTGACTGTGAAAGAATCATTTCTCCTGATCAGCCCAAGGTAAGACAGTCAGATCATGCTTTTATAAACCCTATTATATTAAGCCCAAAATGGTTCTGCCGCCGTGTAGAACCGAACCGCTTTTAACTTGAAAAAATGCATAATTTGTCCGCAAATATCCGATTTTTCCGGCCGCGCTTTGCGCGGCCATAGGGCGGCGCTATACTTTCTCGCCTGTCTACAGGGTCTCTCTTCTATTATGATCATTTTGCTGCGGTGGGATGCGGCAGACACAAATACGACATTAATTTTAATGATATGCCGTCGCTTCCCTACGTTTATGTCGCATGAAATATTCACGGGAATCTCAATGTGATTTAGGCAAAGGACAGAGCGTGTGTGTGTGTGTGTGTGTGTGCATGCAGGAAATAATAGCGCAGTGCCTTTTTTATGGCAGTGAGTTGTCACGTACTCCCCTCTGAGTGCCATGAAAGTCTGGCCTTCTCACGCACATTGGTGGAAAGTAACTGAGTACATTTACTCAAGACACTACTTCTTGAGACAGTACTCAATAAGTACTATATACTTTAAACGTTGTATTACAATATCCTTTTTTTTTTTTTTACTCCACTTCAATTATTTGACAGCTTTAGTTACTTTTCATAAACATTAACCACTTGTGGTTCTCAAACTGTGGGTCGGGACCCCAGGAGTGTCCCCAAATTATTCTTTGGGGTCCCCAGATGATTAGCTTAATGTGCAAAATTGTTTTCTCACTCAACAGTAAACAAACCAACACAACGTTTAAAGAGGGTATCTGCACATTTCACAAAGTGACAATTTAAGGATGTTTTAATACCTCTAAAATGACAAATTAAACATTGGCCAAACTGTCAAATAGAGGCAGAAATTTTGAAAATATGCTCACAACGTTGCAAGGCGTTGTGAGCATGTAGATCTGCTATTTTCACAATAGAATCGTATGGGGGATCCCCAGTTAAAACATGATTATTTTGGGGGTCGTGGCTTAAAAAGGTTGAGAACCACTGACTTAAAGGACGACTTCACCCATTTTCAACCTATGTTCATAATTATAATTGGTCCTAATGCTCATCATAATATGGCACCAAAGTGTTACAGATTTAGTCTTAGTCTTAGTCTTTTGAATAACACACCATTTAGTTTTAGTCCTGTCTTAGTCTAACCTGACTCCGCCAGATGGTGGCAGCAGTGCGTACCACACTACTTTACCATCTGAGACTGCTCGGGGAGAGTTGATATCACTCGTAAAGTCCCAGACCGGACGAATTAGCGGCAGCTACGGGCGGGCTCTGAGCGGCCCTGAGCCAATAGAGTCTAGACTGCAGACCACGTGGAAACCCAGGAGGCGGATTCTGGGTGTAACGTCATGCAGACAGGCCAATATAATTGGTTGGAGTTGGCACTTTCAGACTGTGATAGACAGACGGCCCCATCCAATCACCTGCTAAAGAATTTGAAAAAATGGCCCGCCCCTTACATCGGGTCTGCCCGAGCAATTCCAGATGGTAAAAGTAGGGCGGTATATGCAGTATACGCACTACTGCCACCATCTGGCGGAGTCAGGTTAGTCTTAGTCTTCTGAAATAGTTTTAGTCTAGTCTAGTCTTAGTCGACTAAATATCAAAATATTTTAGTCTTAGTCTTAGTCTTTTCGGATTAGTCTTAGTCTTTTAGTCTAAGTCTTAGTCTCTTTTAGGCTAAGTCTTTTGAGCTAAATATAACCACATAACTCTGAACAAGTCTTCTACTGCCTGTTACTTGGTCAAACTAAACCATACAAAATATGTATTTGGCTTTAATTTCATTGCAGTTACATACCAATTACCAATATTTTTTTTACAGCCATTAGTCTTAGACTTAGATTTAGTCTTAGTCTTTTGAATAACACAAATAATAGTCTTAGGCTTAGTCTTCTGAAATTGTTTTAGTCTAGTCTTATCAACAAAATATCAAAATCTTGTAGTCTTGTAGTCTTTTAGTCTTAGTCGACAAAATGAACACTGGAGAGATGGGGAGAGACATGCAGTAGAGATCGTCGGGAGTGGGACTCGAGGGATTAGGCTGCAATATAGCCTACTGTAAGGGACCGCAAGGCCCGCAGTCCGGGCCAACTTCTGATACTCTTCTGTGACCCTGTAGTATGACGAAGTGGGGCGTTGATTTAGGAAAATATCCCACCCAGTGGGAGTGAGCGGTGCCTTAGGCTGCTCAACAGCGCCACTTGAAGGTAGGTCACCCAGTGGTATTGCAGCTGTTGAGGCCATACTCGTACGGACAGACATATGGACAGACAGACACACACACTCTGTCAAATGTTGGCGCGGCATAGGCACCGCTTGAAAACGCGGAAAAAGTCAAAATATGGAGATTTTCTGCTTTTGTCTCCGGGGGGAAATGACAAAGCAGAGAGCCAAAGAACTGCCCACACTTTCACTTTGTGAAATTAAGTCAAATGACAATACGAGTGCCTTGCAGCAGTTTCCATTCAAATGTTCTTGTGCAGATGGTCAGTTCTATTATTCTGTTGGCTGTAGGACAGGACGGCTCTGACTCAGACACTTGTAATGCGTTTCCTGTCTTCCCACATGTTGAAGAGGAGAGCGCAGTCCAAGGCTGCTGCTACAGTAAGTGTTCATTTACATGACAGAGTTTTGTGCCACCATTGCAGATTCAAGACACATGTGTGTGCACCACCCACACACACACACACACACACACACACACACACACACACACACACACACACACACACACACACACACACACACACACACACACACACACACACACACACACACACACACACACACACACACACACACACACACACACCTTGACACCATCGTTACCAATTTCTACTTTTGTCCTTGTCACAGCGACTGAGCACTACTGAGAAAATGTGACACATTTTGGTGGAATTTAGTAGTCTACCTGCTGATTAGCCTTTTCATGCGGATCTGCTGATGTAATTACACACTTTTGTTCAACAGGAAGCAATTAAGATCGGACTTTAATGGACTTTTGACATGGAAATACACCATAATGACCACCACGGGAATGCGCTAAATGTGTGAAAGACATATTTATTTCAGTTCAGTTCCTTTTTTTTCTCCTGGTGGATGCTTTAAATTGCGGTTATTGGATTTGACCTTGATTGAAGCAGTTACGGTACCAGCGTTAACAGTCCATTATCTGACTGCCAGAAAATCTACCGCTTCATTTCATTTGACGCTTTCCATTTTGCCTGTCTTCTCTATTGCATTGCACTGCCCCACACTTGCCCACTTGAGCGACCTCTAATGCCTTTACACGCCTCAAAAGCAACGTAAGTCAATAACAAAATAATCTCACAATTACTCGCAATTTCAGAAATGTCAACAACAGCACGAACAACAGCAGACTACCTCCACAGCCTCCTGGAATTGCTGTCATTACTATTCACACACAGAGAGAGCTTGTCAGTTTAGTCTGCTATTCAGTGGTCCATTCATTATGAACCAAAACATCCTCGACAGGAAGAAAGGGGAATTCATCTGCAGAGAGAGAATTGATTTGTGGCTCGTTTGCAACGCTCTCAATACAGAGCGTTTAGGAGGGTGCTGCTATTCAACTTGTCAGACATCAAAACAGAGAACGGAGCTAAGTTTAAGAAGAAGCAAACGAGGATAGACAAGGGTTTAACAGGCTGAAGCGGAGTGGCGCGGCTCTTTGCTGAATGGTGTGAATCAACTGGTGCGTGCAGTGTTGTGATGACAGAGATGAATGCCTGCGCGCGGTTAGCGTCTCACGGCAAACTGCGCTGATTCACTTCTCGTCAGCGCGGAGTTCGCCTAAGCTGTCATGACAGTTTACTTTGTACTGACAAAACGGTATAGATGCTCCACGGCAGCCATATTGACCCAAATGGTTGTGTAATGTTACTTCCTTCACACTCACAGGTGTTACCAATGATAATAATTAAGGCTCCGTTCCATTCGGTGTAGCAGAGCTGTACCAGTGAGCTGACATGAACATGGCAGCACCCTGAAGCTGGTTCCACACTGCTGTTTTTTTCCATTGCGTTTTGGAAATCCGAAATCTGCAAAAAAGTTTTCAGCCCAATGAGAGAGAGAGCAAGGGACCCAGAGGCGACAGTTGCGAATATCGGAAAGAAATCTCCCCTGGTCCGAAAATAAATACGAAATGGGCGGCAGTGTGCAAACGTGATTGACATAACGTCAGGACGATTTTTGTTATTTACATGCTCTGAAATTTGCTCAATATTCGGGTGAAAAAAAGACCTTGTGTGTGTAAAGACCTTGACTCTGTTTAACCTAAACGGAACACAACCTTGTGGCTGCCATGAAAAAAAGTCTGTTCTCTGACACTTGTGTTTACCCACATTTCCGCACACCATCCACCCGGTCTAGAACGTGACTACAGATCCCATAGTCTGCGGGGACCCCGATCGTGACTATGCATCTCTGTCACTAAATAAACGGCTTAAAACTGAAGATTTGGCTCACTCTCTGGAGTTATGTGAGTTGGCTACGATTTGCAAGTGGCCCCTTTCACTAGATTTGATCAGTAACCTCTGGAGAACAAATAATATGCTAAATCATTCCCATTATCCGCTGTACTAATCTAGGTCCGCTCCTTTTCCCCCCTCTACACCGAATCTCTTTGCTTATAGATCTGCTATTTGGCCGGATGTTGGTGGGGATGCTAGGGTGTACGTGGGGGCCCCAGAATAGGGATGCTAGGGTCCATGTGGTTGACATTAAAAAAAGACAAAAGAAACCAAAACCAAAGCTGTTGCCTGGTAGGAAATAGAGAGGGAAAGCTCGCAGCGCGGCACTTGTAGAGCTGCTATTTTTGAAAAAGTATCTTCTTTTTAAAAGCGAATATTTGTGATATTATAACATGTTTTGAGATGGGGGTCCACGGCCAAATACATGTCATGTTGGGTGTCCTTGACATGAAAATGTTTGAGAACCACTGATTTAGAAGAAGGATTTAGAAGACATTTATAGAATCGGGTCAAAAATATTCAAAGACTAATGTTCACGATTTTTCAAAAACAGCAGATCTACAAGCTTGCAGCACGGCACTTTGTGGCACGCTGTGAGCTTGTATATCTGCTATTTTGTATTAGTTAAAGCATAAAATAATGGTTAAAGTGGTTCAAATCTAAAGTGACTTGGATTTGGAGATTTGGAACAGAACACAACAAGATTAGGATCAACACAAAACAAAGACAGAGCAAAAACAGATGACCACAACCTTAGAGTGGTCATCACTGCATCATCTGTCTCCCTGGATGGAGATAATGACTGGAGCATCCCTGAGGGATGAGCTGCTTTTTAAACTCCAACCCATCCACACACACACAGGACCGAGAGGGAATGGAGCAGGGAAGAAAGAAAGAAACGTGCAAAACAACTGGCAAGTCAGCCATCCGTTAGCTGTTTATTGATCTGTTGCATAATGACTTTGGTGTTTGGGACACGCACACACACACACACACACACACACACACACACACACACACACACACACACACACACACACACACACACACAATGATCATATGCACATGCACTAATGATCTTAGACACATTGATTCAGGGACACACTGTCAAACACAGGCTGCACACTCGCACGCACGCACGCACGCACGCACGCACGCACGCACGCACGCACGCACGCACGCACGCACGCACGCACGCACGCACGCACGCACGCAGGTAATTAATATAGAACAAGGATATTGATTTCTCATTCGGCACAATTGCAGGTGCTCTCTGGGATGTCCGTTCCACTTCTCCCAGGAATAGATGACTCAACCAGAGGGAACACACATGGCCTCTGTGGGTTCCTATGCACGGCAGCCACTTTGGCAAGAAAATCGGGCTGTTTTCTGAAAAACACATTTCTATTTCAGTGGTTCTCAAACTGTCAAAGACCCCCACAATTACATGTATTTGGCCGCGGACCCCCATGTCAAAACATTTCGTTCCAGGGACCCACAGAAGCAGAGATTTGAGTTAAAAAATGTTCACTTGAAAAAAATATGTATTCAAAGATTTTCCAAAATGTTCACGATTTAGCAGTTCTACAAGCTCATAGCGTGCACAAAGTGACACACTATGACTACAAAATGACGTAATTCAGAAGTTCTGATGGGTGGTCTCAGAACTTTTATTCTCCAAACTTGTGCACCTCCAGGTGTCGCGACTCTCCCAACTAGTTCGGAAAGTCTATTTCACACAGCCTGTCAAATGGAGCCAACAGTATTCATATCACTGACGACGATGGTAATCATGAACATAATTTGGCATTGATTGTAATTGCTAATCATCAGCATAACAAGAGAATGAAAGCATAGGGAGTCATACTAGTTTTAGTACACCTGGAGGGCGGTTACTGTATGTGTCTGGCTGTGTCTGACCTTCTGCAGTAAAACAGGGGTCGGCAATATTACGTTGCAGGCAGTAGCACTTGTCTTTAGTAGATCTAGATCTCTAAATTGAGACAGATGACAGGTCAGGTCGGAGTGGGACACAGCAAAAGGCAGGCCCCAGAGGAGACAGAAGACGGATCTGATTCTGGGTCAGCAATTGGCTTAGAGACAAAAAAAGACTCATAAGGTCAGGTCTTAACCGCTACTACCTATATTGTGTGTCATGTGTTTTCATGTTCCCATGTTCACACACTTGACAACAATGTCCTGGATAATATGTGTCAAACCGTAGGGTTGCCTAACACTATCAAATCGTGGAAACCTCATATGTCCAAAAACTGCTATAGCTTTCAGGATTCAATTTCCAAAGCAAAAGTAGCAGATGGACAAGCTCAAAACACTTTTGTATGATCAAGCAGGCCTATGGCGTTAATTCAAACAAATACAAAATGAATAAAATGAAACATAAAGTTAGAATGTGAAGATTTCTGAAGGTTTCCACCTGACAGCAACGAAATTCAACATGACATGATATTTTCAATCTCTCTTTTCTTATGACCCAGGAACCTTCTCACTGCTGACGTGGAGAAATTGGAAGCAAAGTCCGTTCGTTCCCTACTTCCTACTTCCTGTGCCTCTGGCAACTTGTCATCCGCGCAGGTTTTAGACATAAATCATTTAATTCGGCTCTTCAGCAGTGCTGCGCTGAACGGCTGTAGATGTGCCCAATCGCCACGTCAGCGAACGCCTCAACTGTGTTCCATAGCGGCTCCAGCTGGGACCCCGTCCACTTCATCACCATTAAGGAAAGGTGTCCACTTCCTGCTAAAAACAGACTTCCTGTTAACGTTAGCATGGGAGCTAATATAGCCATCCTCTCGGGAGCGGCTCAGAAAGGTGGTGGCAAGGTGGTTGTACCACAGTGACTAGGGTTGCCAACTACATGACATTCAAATAAGAGACAAGGTGGTTGTACAAGTGACTAGGGTTGCCAACAACATGACATTCAAATAAGAGACAAGGTGGTTGTACAAGTGACTAGAGTTGCCAACTACATGACATTCAAATAAGATACACCTGGCCCGGGTGTCCCTTTTTTTTGGCAAAGCAATTAGGTGTAGTAGACTAGACAAGTGTTTTTCAACCAGTGGTCTGGGGACCACCACGTCCACCAGTGGTCCTTGAGGGGGTTCCAGGTGGTCCCCAAATGGACCCTTTATGGGTCCATTTGCTTTCATTGTAGAGAATTGCCTGTTTGCCTGTTATCTCTCCTATGGTACCACACCAGTACAGCATGGAATTAGAACAAAATCTTATCCAACGCTGACTGAATATTAAAAGTTTGGGGTCTGAGAGGCTATGGCGCTGTTCAGACGATGCCGTTTCCACAAGAAAACGCCAAAATAAAATGTCAGATATGCCTTCCGTTCAGACGACAACAGCATTTTAGGTGGTTAAAAACGCAACAAAGTCACAACTCCTTCCAGAGTGGAATTCTTTGAAGTCGATCTTTCTCACGTCTCCATCTGAACAGGAGAAACGGAGGAAAGGACAAAACGGGATCAAGCATCAAACAGCGGGGAGAAAGTGAAAGAAGACTCGCAAAAGCGCTGAAATTTAGAAGCAAAGGCTGCTGAAGGAGCACCGAAACGGGCCGTAGCACCGGGCACCATGAATGGTTAATCCGGCACTGCTTATCAGTTCAATAAGGGACACGTCTTTTAGTTTCCAGATAAGGGACGATTCCTTATTTCACACTAGCGGTGACGTGATTGTGTAGTTTTCACCTGCTTGTTGACGTTGGGAATGTTGGAGAGGACAAGAAGGCTAAATTCTATTCACGACGGAAGTTTATTAAGTATTGACGGTTCAAGTGGTTAAATATCTGAAAACACAAATTTACATGAATCCAAAATACACTGATGATCGTGCTGTCAAACAATGAAACTAGATGGAATCGATGAACAGGTTGTGGGGGTCCCTGCTTCATCTCTCTCTCAACTAAGGGGTCCTTGGCTTGAAAACGTTGAAGACCCCTGCATTACTGTTAATGAAACGACAGTATATCATCGCTGTCAGGCAGAAACCTCTTATGTCCATATTGCAACTTCTTGTGTGTTTCTTTGTGAATTAACACTCTTCTTGACAGATCCGAGGGGCGCCTGCTGGCCTTGCGGTCCAGGCGCACACCACATAGGCTCTGAGGCCTGACAGCGTGTCGCGGGTTTGAGTCCCGATCCCGACGACCTTTGCTGCATGTCTCTTCCCATTTCCAGTCAGTCTACTGTCCTATCAATAAAGGCAGAAAAAAAACAAGTAGCAGATCGGCACGCTCAAAACATGGTGCAAAGTGATGTGTTGTAGTTCTGCTACTTTTGAAGCTTTTGAATTTGAATCCTGAAAAGTATCAGTTTTGGTCATATGAGGTTTCCACCCGACAGAGACGATATACAACGGTACAACCTTGATATGGACCACCTCAGTGGAAATTGCGTTGCTAGGGAACAGCTTGGATCCCAGTTTATTTCCTTTCAGCTACTGTTATTCACAAACACTTGGAGGATGCATCTTTATCTTGTCCGTTGTGGACAAAGGTCCATGTCAGGTGTTCCCAAACTACTTCACTCCAGACTCAAACGATACATTTAGTGTCTTCCAGGGACCCAAACTTACTAATAAATGCATTAATCACTTCAGCCCTAGTTTCCCTTTTTCATATAACAGTGAAAATAGACCATATTCACCAGGCAGCCATGCTTGCATTTTTCATTGAAAAACAGGGGTTGCAACGCATAGTGGCATTTCATTAACTTAATCGCAAGATAGCCGCCATGTGAATATGCTCTATAGCAGGGGTCTTCAACAGGGGGTCCGGGACCCCTAGGGGGTCCTCAGAATTACTACAGGGGGGCCGCCAAATCTTTGTGTGATATGATCATGTTTTTTACATTAACCATTTGAACCCTAGCATCCCTATTCTGTGTGGAACATTAGCCAAGAATAGCAGATCTACAAGCTTACAACGCCTCGCGCTGATTGGCTATTTTTGGCGAAGAGGTTTGTAGAGGGAAAAGAAGAGTAGACTAAGTAGACGGTTCAAGTGGTTAAATGTCAGAAAATACACATTACTCCAACATGATGACAGTGCTGTCAAACAAGTCTAAGCTGTCAAAGAAATCCATGAACATTTTTAATCCGCAACACAATTTTATACAATAGTAGTGTGTGTGTGTGTGTGTGTGTGTGGGGGGGAGGGGGGGGGGGGGGGGGCTCTCTCAGCTAAGGGGTCCTTGGCCTAAAAACGTTGAAGACGCCTGCTTTATAGCCTATTCACAATGTGATGTTGTGAGCTTGCTTGGCAACTGTATTTTATACAGTGAACCACTCTTAGGGAAAAGCTCAGTCCCGATCTCATTGTAGAATAAATGGGTTTGACTTGTGTGTTGTCTGTGTTTTTTTTCCTTCCAGAAACAGTTCTCCTCCAGCGTGCTGCAGGCTTTGTTGTTGTGAGAATCACATCCTGGATGAGGTAATGTGTAGTGAAGTCCACCCCGTCTGACATCGAGTCCCCAGGCCCAGATGATCTCACACCTAGCTCTGTCAAGACCACTAGCGCTGCGCGTCGATGGCCTCTTTACACTCACATACTGTAGTAGACACACACATCACCACTGTCAGGTGGAAACTGGTCTCTTTCTAAATGGCCTTCATACACCTTCCCTACAATGGGAGGTGTATGTAAATTCCCATTGAAAGGAGGCGTCATTAACTGCCGCCATTTGTCCTTTTGACAATATGTGACTGAACGTGGCTGAGGGCTAGTCATCTCGCATGCCTCAGCTTTACACCAGAGCTGAAATTAAGTTTTTTTTTTCTCTCTCTAAAATGTGATAAAGCCACATGCATCTCATAATATCAGGCTACATTTCACTTAAACGCCAGAGCTTAACTCTGCATGTAAATATGACAAAATGTAATTAATGTGACGAGAAACCGAACATTTTGTGTTGGTCCTCCCGGAATTAGCCTAGAATGGCTAAATAATGTAGCCAATGTGTAACTTACCCACTCTTTGTAGCCAAAATACGGAAATATCAGGGCTCCATTACTTAGCGATGCAAACAACAATTATTAACCACGGTATGTTGTTACAATGATTTAATGTAATATTAGCATTAGACACTGCTTTTCTTCGGTGTGGAAAAATGATCCGTTTCCTGCCTGCAGGCTTCTGTGATTGGCTTCGACTCGTGACGTATGTGTTGTACTTCCATGAACGAATCGTCCTTTGTCATTGAGTTAGCTTAGCATTGAGTTAGAACAGTATGCATCGTAAACTATCTAGTTTTAACATTCAGAGCGATTTTTTTGGACGATAGAAACATTGACAGCCAAGAAAAATCCATCAGAAGGACACATGGAATGCAATCGTTCACTCGCCGTCGGAAAGTTGACTTATCAAGCTAACGAGACTATTCTGAATGACTGGCTATTAGTGGCTAATGCTAGCGCAGGCTAAGGCTAGCCGAAGGCTAACGCTACGTCGTATACACATCTGGAATAAAATGCCACCCAACTCTATTTTTGCTCTATCTATCTATGAGTGCCAAAAATCTATAAGCTCACAATGCAAGGCGGTTAAGCCTGTAGATTGTGGTTTATTATCAGGGTCAGCTGATCCTTCTGACTCTGAAGTTACATAAACACTGAGACCAAGTTACATAAAGCACTTAGCTTACAGTTAGCTAAGCTATTGTTAGGTTTTAATGTCCAGTTTCGAAGCTATTCGCACAGTTACTGTGTTACTGTCTGACCATTAACACCTGAAGACTATTGGCAAACGTGGGCTTATGACCGCAGAACAAAGGATTACATTTGGGCATTATGAGAAAGAGATAGAATAGTAGTTTTAATACCGAGGAATACCGAGGACAGAACGCCTCGTTTATTGATATACTAGAGGTGGAAAAAATACTCACATACTTTACTCAAGTAAAAGTATCAACACTGCAATACTCTGTTACAAGTGAAGGTCCGGAATTCAAAATGTAAAAGTATGAAAGTGTTGGCAAAAGTAAAGTACAACATTTTTGAAAATAGCAGATCTAAAGTGGTTTAGGTATATTTTATATTATAATTTGTATCCGCAAAGTAACTAGTAACTAAAGTTTTCAAATAAATGTAGTGGAGTAAATGTACAATATTTGGATCCGAGATGTAGTGTGGAGTAGAAGTAAAAGTATTGGAAATAGGAAACAGGTACAGTACAGTAGATGTAAATTTTATTACTTTACACCATTGGATAACTTCCAAACTATGGCGTCCTCCTGTCTGCTGGAATTCACTAAAACATCATTTCAACAATAAAGTCCTCATTGTCTTATAATGGAATTCAGTAATCAATTTAAGTAATACAATACATTTTTGACAGGCTAAATACATGCATTTTGGGGTCTTGCTTTGGCAATGTAAAGTTTGTTTCATGCCAATAAAGCTTCTTCTTCTGAATTGTGACCAAAGATTGCTCTCTACTCCCCATGTGGCGGAGTCAGGTCATTGCAGGTTAAATTATACCTTAAAAGCTGAAAATCTCAGAAGTAGAATTTCTGCATGGCATCATTCTATAAGCCATATCTTCAAAACTGTTGGTTCAATCTCCACAACCAATATATCATTTTGTAGCTATGATTCACAGCTTTCAAATGAAATGAAAGAATGAAAATGAAAATAAAAAATCCAATGACTAGCCGTTTGCTGTGCTGGGTCACATTGTGTAGCATGCATATGTTTCATGCACGTGCATGTGTGTTTGAGCAGACACCTCACGCAGACACCTCACATTTCCATATTTGAAGTTACGTTTTTTCATGAATGTATGGTCTACATGTGCACAAGACACAAGTTGGCACCTCGTATGTATGTATGTATGTACCTGTATGTCGGTGTCTGTCTGTGTTTAAGCCCGTAGCCCAATCAGGGACCAGCATTTCTGGCAAAAATATCATTAACAGCAAATGAGGGACCAGTATTCCTGGTGATGCCACAGGTGATGTCACTGGCATCGCCAGTGGTGATACCAGTGGTGAGTGCACCTCATGGCGCGCTCTGCTGGTGCAGAAGTAGGCTATACATGGCCTACCTGTTCACAAGGAGCAAGTTGGCACCTCGACAGAGTGCATTTCTAGTTACTTGCGCAAGCAGAGCGCGTCAGTACTGCGATCGGCTGGGTATGTATGTATGTATGTATGTATGTATGTATGTATGTATGTATGTATGTCGTTGCATCTCTGGCAACGTCATCATTAACAGCCAATGAGGGACCAGCATTCCTGGTGATGCCACTGATGTCAGAGCAGAGTTTGGTATATAAGAGCATTCCTGGTAATGTCTTCTGGCCAAGGCACACCTCATGGCGCGCTCTGCTGGCGCACAAGTAGGCCATGTATGGCCTACTTGTGCACTAGGAGCAAGTTGTCACCTCGACAGAGTTTAGTCTAGTTGATAAGCAGTTTAAGCTTGACGATTTTCAGGGCAGCAATGCCAGGCGTAGTACGGCTGCTATGACGTAATCGCCATAGCAGTCAAAATTGTTAAGCAAACAGCTGTTGGCGAATGGCGACGGGGTCCCACCCCTTTTACTGAACGCTTTGGTTCCCACGGCGATGCGTTGATCTATCGAGCACTGATCATTTCCGGTTACCGTCTGCCGTAGCTGTCATTAGCTTAAAGTCGCAAATATCTGCATTGATCCAGAGCTACATGAATGAACAACAAGCATGTAGTCACTACATTGTAGTGGCTTCCGTGGTGCACTCCATGGGCCTTCCACAAGCCCGGGGACCCTCCTGTTAATGTAAGATCCCTCACAACGACTGTACCTGCATGGACCCTCCTTGCATTCTCATCCGTCTCACTTTGAGGCCGGCTGCGCATGGAGCACGCTGCTTCATCTGCAGGTGTGTCACACCAAATTCTGGGCCCTGGGTACAAGGATTCACTGCGGGCCCCCCCATGAATGTTCTTCACAGGAACTACATAGACTGGGAACCACATTATTACACATTATGTTGTGCTTTAACTACTGAAAAACAGCAGATATACAAGCTCGGTGCCGCGCTGCGAGCTTGTAGATCTACTATTTTAGAAAAATCGTAAACATTTGTGCTAGTCTTTGAATATTTCAAATCCTTCTAAGGTTTTTTGAAAAACCTATGTTTCTATGTCAGTGGTGCTCAAACCTTTTCATGTCAAGGACCCCCAAAATGATATGTATATGGCCACGGACCCCCATCTCAAAACATTTAGTTCCAAGGACCCCCCAGAAGCAAAATTTGAGTTACAGATGTTAGCTTAAAAATACATAATATTCAAAGATTACACACATTGTCACGACTTTGCAAAAATATCAGATCTACAAGCTTACAGCACGGCACTCGGAGCCTCACTGAGCTTTTCAATAGCTAAAGTATAACATAATTAAGGCCCCTCCACCTTAGGCCCTAGCAACACAGTCCCACCCCCCCACCCCCCCATGTGACACCCCTGTTCATCTGACATCGCGTTTCAACTCAACATAAAGGGCTACCGCTCAGCAAAGTTTTTTTTGGAGCATGTAAAAGAGGGACGGAGATTCATTAATGCCTTTGTTTCGCTCCCCACTTTGCCGGGAACAGATGTCCAAGCGCGTAGACAGAAGGATGGCAGAACAGTTAAAACATTTCAATCGCTTGAAGTTCGAGAGAGAAATCCTCAGGTATTGAAGTTTGTCTTTCTGTGAAGGTTCTAACAGCAGAGCATCCCCACCCCCCACCTCACCCCATCCTGAACGTATCCTGAAAGAAGAACGACTAACAAGCACACACGCACATACACACACGCACAAATGCTCGCACGTACAAACGACCGACAAACACACGCACACAGAGAGAGAGAGAGAGGTAGAGAGTTGTATTCCTCATGTTTGATGATGTGGGTTGGGGAACAGAAAGTGTTTAGGGGAGAACGGGGTAAGATGAACCACTTCGTGCTTATGTTGCCCGGGAAGCAAGAAAAAGTGAGATGGCAGTAAATTCAAAACATCTAGACATATTTCAGGATGTCTGCTATCATTTGAAATTATAAGTAAGTGTCTATGAGAAAGGACCATAAAAATAATGACTGGGTACATTTGCTTTAACATAAAAATCATTATACCATAAAAGTAAAAAGTTTACTTCTACCAGCAAAAAAAACTTTTTGGGGTAGAAAATACTTTCCACTTTGCCCATGTGTCTGTCAACTCCACAGCCAGGTAGAAATGATGTTTGCGTTCTTATTTTAAGGTCAAATGACAACTCATGTGGATAGTTTTAAAGATAAAGGGGGTGGTTCATCTTACCCAGCGGTCCATCTTACCCCGTTCTCCGGCTTCTCCCCCTACAGTATGTGTGTTTCTGCTTGTGCGTTTGTGTGCGTGCGTGCGTGCGTGCATGCTTGCTTGCACTTGTGTGTGTGCATGCGTGAGTAATGAGTATGTGCATGCGTGATATGTGCTTTGTGTGTGGGTGCGTCTGCGTGCATGTGTGCGTGCGTACGCGCTTGCTTGCTTGCTTGCGTGTGTGCATACATCATGGGTGGGGAGGCATCAAACTGCCACTCCAAAGCCTTGGGGGTCTCAAGCCGCTGCATCTACAGTACACATGCGCGCGCGCGCACACACACACACACGCACGCTCTCCACTCCTTTCCACACTGGTGGCAGTCTCCCCGTGCATTCCAACTTATCGTATAAAATACGCTGGAGAGACAGGGGGAGTGTGTGGCAGTCAGTCAGTCGGTGTGCAACGCTGGGCTGGGCTCTGGGCTCTCAGCAGTGACTCACAGTGACACGGCGGTGCGGCAGTGTGACAGACTGGGATGAAGTCTGAACACTGCCTGGCTTGTGGGCTGACAGGCAACAGCAGCAGCAGCGAGCAGCGGGACTCCGTCTGGGGAGCGACCAAAATCCCAGTTCAATCCACAGACTTTTGGCTGAGACTTTTGAGCAGCTTAAGACATGGCTGCTGGGCTGCATGCAGTTCCAACTGCATTCCCAGCTCGACTGAGCTGTGCTGCATGTGCAACGCGTGCTATTTTTGTCACTGTGGGTTTTGTCTACTGTTTAGCCCGTATGTGTACCCTATAGCACAGTGGTTCTCAAAGTAGGGTCCTAGGGGACCCCCAGGGGTCCTTGGGGTGGGGGTCCACCAGGGGGGTCCTTGAAAAGAAAAGGTTTGAGAACCAGTGCTCTATATAAGTGTTTTTTTTTTAGTCAAATCAAGTGGTATGAATAAAAGGACATTTGTGGTTTCGGTCAAACACCTACATGTGTCACCTTACACAACAGACACTCGCACGTACGTACGCACACACGCACGCACGCACGCACGCACGCACGCACGCACGCACGCACGCACGCACGCACGCACGCACGCACGCGCATGCACAGTCTCACATCAGCTCATCTGGGATTGTCCTCACTTCCTCTTCCATTAATTAATCTAATTGCGCAGGCAGCTGATCAAAACCAGCCCGAATGAGCCGAGATGCAGGGACGCTTTTTAACCAACTCCACTGATGAGGACATTATGCATTCAGAGGTACTGAGCCCGTGTTCATTTCACCCGCCATACGAAAGGCAGAACAACGCAATGACACTTGGCATAGTGGTTTGTGTGTGTGCGTGTGTTTGTGTCTGTGTGACACACAACACAGACTGAATGTCAAACACACTTGCAAAGGTGAGCACGCTTGAGTGAGTGAGACAGATGGACAGAAACAGAAGGGAAGACAGGTAAAGTGTGTGTGTGTCTGTGTGCGTCCGTGCGTGCGTGTACTGTATGTGTGCGTCCATCCGTGCGTGTATGTGTGTCAGTGTGCATCAGTGCGTGTGTGCAACTGAGTCACACCGACAGGTAAATCATGTGATGTGACGCTGTCCACTAATCAGTGGTGGAAAAAGTACTCACATATTTTACTTAGTATCAATACTGCGATATAGAAATACTCTGTTACAAGAAAAGGTCCAGAATTCAAAATGTACTTGAGTAAAAGTATTAAAGTGCTGATATAAAAAATGCTTAAAGTAGGCTACCAAAAGTAAATGTAGGCCTACAAAATGTTTGAAAATATCCAAGGTATAAAATAGGGCTAAATTGGTTTATGTATATATATATTTTTTATATTATAATTTATATCTGCAAAGTAATAGTAACTGAAGTTTTCAAATAATTGTAGTGGAGTAAAAGTTTTGGAAAATTTAAAATACTCAAGTAAAGTACAAATACCTCAGAATTGTACATTAATTAAGTAGCCTACATGTACTTATTTACTTTACACAAATATCTCACAGAAGAAACAAGAACAAAATCACGTAAAGACAACAACAACAAAAAACTAAAAGGTCCAAATACTGTAAACGCACATGCATACAGTGATACACACTGCATTACACTCACACACACACACACACACACACACACACACACACACACACACACACACACACACGCACACACTTTTCTTTTTTTCCCAGCTAAGAGCTTAATGCTCTGCATTATTTTCACTAATTAACGCACATGCATACAATGATACACACTACATTACACTACACACACACACACACACGCGCGCGCGCCCATATCCTTAACAGTCACTCAATATTTCAAAAGCATCAACCTATTTTAATTATATCATACACCTAAATGTAACAGTATTGTAACAAAAGGCCTGAAGTGGACATATAATCTGGAAGCAATAATGAATTGTTAACACCTTGGTCAGACTAGTAGCCATCACATTTTCTCATTATCTTTTTAATTGTTTTTTTTTCTTTTCTTTTTTTACCCAGCTAAGAGCTTACTGCTCTGCATTATTTTCACTAATTGTTTGAGCCACACAAGTTTGTATGACAGATTCTCTCCCCGTTTCTGTTAATAATAGATTCATTGGGTTTCAGAAAGTGCTGATGATGCAGCGATGTGCTGAAGGAAGTGAGTGAGCTTATACAAGGATGCAGGGGTGTCGCACCAAATTCTGGGCCCTGGGTACAAGGATTCACTGCGGGCCCCCGCACGATTATTTTGTACTTTAACTATTGAAAAACAGCAGTTCTACAAGCTCACAGAGCGGCACCGAGTGTCGTGCTGCGAGCTTGTAGATATTTTTTAAAAATCGTGAAAACCACCTGTGCAAGTCTTTGATTATTTCAAAGGTTTTCTTTTAAAACATGTTTCTCTCTCAGTGGTGCTCAAATCTTTTCATGTGAAGGACCCCCAAAATTATATGTATTTGGCCACAGACCCCCATCTCAAAATATTTAGTTCAGGGACCCTCCCCAGAAGCAAAATATGAGTTACAAATGTTCGCTTAAAAAATACATATATTCAAAGATTTTCACACTCGGTGCAGCGCTGTGAGCTTCTATATCTGCTATTTTTCAATAGCTAAAGTATAAAATAATTAAGGCCCCTCCACCTTGGGCCCTAGTAACTCAGTCCCACTTACCCCCCCCCCCCCCCCCTCCCTCCCTCCCTTGTGACGCCCCTGCAAGGATGCGCCATTCATTTCTCCCTGGGTCCGCTAATAAAAGCCACTGCTCACTGCTGGGATGTGGCCATATGGTGCCCAACAGATGTGTCCGGAAGGAACCATTTGGCTCATGAAGCCTAATTCCTATACGCCGTAGTACGAGGGCGTCTCTTGCCAAAATTGAACTGATCTTCCATCTCACAACACGCTGTTGGCTTTAAGATGAAAACCAATTAAGCCCTATGTAGTATGTACTTTGTCGAGTAGCCGATCTACAAGCTCGCAACACGTCACGTTGCAACACATTGTGAGCTTGCGTGTCTGATTGATTTGTGCCTGATGCCATGACGACACTTTGAGGTTAAACAACCTCCATATATGGGCACACTGTAAAAATATATACACATAAATAAATTAAAGTCCTGTAATTGTATTGTTGTGCAATGTGATGTTCTGAGTGAAATGAACACTGAGGTGTATGTGTGTCTCTGGCCAACAGTGTGTTATTTTGGGTTCGTGCTGAAGCTCTTCCCTGTCCTTTCCATTTGGCTTCCTTTCACATTGTAAGCGAGAGTAAAAGGCTTTTCCACTCACTGTCTCTTTACAACAACCCTCTCTGACAGAGAGAGGAGCAGCCGCTGCCACGCTACCTCGTTGTTTTTCACCCCCTTCCTTTTAAATAAAAAAATAAAAAAAGAATGTCATATCCAATCAAACTCACCACCCCAGCGTGTCACCTTCACAAGGTCGTGCCCCCCGGTAAGACCCTACCTGTCAAACTGAACTCATCTTTTTTTACACTTCTGGTGATATTGCGGTTAAAGCGTGCTACGTGGACTTAATGAGAGCAAACCTGTGAAAGAAAAGTTCACAGGTTTGATTCCTACACCACCTGGCGGGTGTTGTGCGGCCTATATCCAAGTGCCCTTGAGCAATGAATGACACCAAAGCTCTAAACCTGTAAAGTTATATTATTAAAGGACCACTTCACCCATTTTTTCTTCATATAACTGGTCCTCACTAATGCTCACGGCCGTTCAACTTCTTGTCTTTCACACGGAGAAGAAAAAATACAACCAAGGCAATGCATGAGTCAGATACAGTCCATAGAACATGGCGCCGTCTTGACCAAACAAGCGATGTGCATGGGAAAAAAACAGGGGGAAAAAGCCATTTTACCGAACCCAGTGGAACCGGCAGGGCACGGCTTTCGAAATGCATTATGGGATATAAAGTTTTTTCGCTCACCAGCGGCAGCCACAGCACCTGTTTACCTGGTTACCATGGTAACCAGTTAATGTGTCCCTGTACGTGATAACGGGGCCGTGGCGCTGCACCACGACCGCGGTAATTCTTATCACGTTCCTGGACGTGTTTGGCATATCCCAAGTGTTAATGACCAAACCTTTCTACTAAGGATGCACTGATATATCGGCCACACATCGTTATCGGATGATATTTGCCATTAACGGTCAATATCGGTATCGGCAAATAAGGCTGGCATTAACCGATGGCAGTAGCCGATATTTATTAGTCCCCCCAGGAATCCGTGGAGAAAAATTCTTGATTCCGCGGAGAACAATCCTGATTCTGCGGAATTCTGTGGTGAACAATTCTTGATTCCGCGGACATTAATAAACAACCTAAAATGACCAGTTATCAAGCTAAAAATGATATAGTTCTAATAATCAAGTAAAACTCTTCATGAAATAGCTACAATTAATTGTAATTAGTGGTTAGAATAATCAAATAATCATTTTTGAGAATAAAAATCTAATATTAAATCTATTCTTTTTTTAATTGTTATTGTTTTTAATAATTACTTTCTGTTGCAAAGACTATATTGTCATGCAAATTAACCAATGCCCATAGTAACCACATTTTAGAGGATAGCCTACCTACTACCTAGTATGGGTGTAATATTTATTTATTCTCTTCTGCATTAGCATTGTTATTGCCAGGACCATTATAGAGGCAGAGAGGAACTATAGTTTACTGTCAATATTCCAGGATGACCTCCCACTTGGGTAATGACGCCCCCTGGCGATCATTCAGAGAAACTACTTCAGCTCCCGTACTAACGTAGGTAGGAAGGGCCTGTCACTCAAACCGGAGTGACCCGCCTCCAGGCTATATAAACCCCCGGAGGCGGAAGTAACATCCTCTTTTCACTCTCTGCGATATCACATTCAGATAAGTTGAAACTCAGCCTTTGTATTATTATTCTTCGCGCATTAGCCTAAAGCGGTGGCATTGGAGTCGCCCACCGGCGAGTGTTGAATTAACCCGTACTTAAGAATACTTATTCTTGTTCCGTCCTAAATCGACGGTTATTTCCTTTTATAACAAAGGATTATTACTGCTTGTTCAGGCCTCCGCCGAAGCAAGCGTGGCATAGCATTAGCCGTTAGCTTGTTAGCTCGTCTGCTATTGTTAACGTTAGCTACACTGCTTACCGCTTGTTCAGGCCCTGCCCGAATCAAGCGTGGCCTAGCCTTAGCCGTTAGCTTGTTAGCTCGTCTGCTTCTGGTTAACTCTATCTACAGTGCTTCGCCATGGATCCTCTGGCCTTCCTGCCGAGGCAATGTCCAGGCTGTCCAGGACTCATCGACGGACAGGATCTTCACCATCTCTGTGTCGGCTGCATGGGCGTTGCACACGCCTTCTCTGCACTGAGTCCTCAGGGGAGAGCAGGACCTTTCTGTGACTGCTGCGTGGCCTACGACCACGATGTACTGATACACCGGTTCTACCTAGCCAGGGCAGGCCTCGGGGCCTGCGCTCCACCAGGTGGGTCCACTGCTCTCAACCCCACAGCCCAGTCTTTCCTTCCCCAGGCGGCCCGCACCGTTGGTCAAGGTGCGGCGCTGCCTTCCGGAGATCCGCTTGGCAACCAGCGCGCCATTCCAAGTCAAGATGGCGCCGTGCTACATGAGACACCGCCTGCCGCGCAACCGACCGCAGCTAGCTCCACTGTCACTGGAGCTGGCGGGTCTGGTGAAGTCGCCGCTAAGAAGGCGACCAAGAAGGCTAAAATCCCTCCGGTAGCCTTTTCCCCTTCGGGCGCGGTGCCCAAAAAGAAACGCTCGGATGTGACCGTCGGGGACGTCCCCCTCGACGTGAGCATCACCAAAACAGTCCAGACCTTCAGGCGAGAGTCGGACCTGAGCTCCTGTCAGAGCGAGGGTTCTGGTTCTGAATACTCTGGATACACGGCCGAGGAGGAGGAGGACTCCGTCGAGGACGAGGGTTCTCGACTCACGGTCACTGTGAAAGGTAATGCCCCTGCGGCTCCAGCACGTCAACTGGACGCCGCAGGGAGCTCCCAGGCCTCCTCAGGCACCACTGCCCCTCCACCCGCCAGTCAAGCGAGTGAAGCGGGAGCAGAGGACGTCGATTCTGCAGCAGAAATGCTGGATCATCTCACAGTCTACATGAGAGCTCTGGCCAGAGTTGGAGAGGAGTTGCCACCTCCTCTCCCCTCTGAAGAGGCCGAGGATGATGACGAAATGCCCGGGCAGGAGCCTTCGGTTCCCGCCCCGTATGTCCTCTCCAGGCTGCCGCTGGTGAAAGGTTTCACCAAGGCCCTCCATTCCTCATGGAAGACACATAAAGACCCCAGGAAGCTGCCTTTTTCTGTGTTGGATTTGGTGGACGGTGCGGAGGCAGGCATGTCCACCTGCCCTAACCTGGACCACCTGTTGGCACAATCTTTTCTGAGTTCCGTCAGACCCCAGTACAAAGATGTAGGCACGGCTAAAAACGGGCCGTTTGTTGGCCCCGTCGGCACCAACCCGCCGGGGTTCACTGTCCTGGAGGACAAGCTGCAGTCGGACAGGGCTCGTAACGCCTACCGGTCCGCTGCTCTGGCCGCTAAGGACCTAAATCTGATCCAGCTCTTGCTCGCTTCCACCAAGGACCTGGTCAAAGGTCTGCCCACGGGGGAGCACACAGCTGAACTGAACACTCTATTTGACATCATGCTAAAGGTCAATTGGCATGCGGTTAAGTGGATGGGCAGGTCCATGGACTACAACCTCCAGTCTGAGAGAGCCCGCTGGCTCGACTATGTCGACCTCGAGCCTAAGAGGGACGTGGGCGAGAAGCCTCTAGGTCCTCGCGGGGAGATGTACAAGTCTCTCATAAACATGGAGAACAGTCCCACCACCCTCATGGGTGGGGGCTTGGAGCTGCTGCAGGGTAGAGTTACCTTCTTCAAGGCGGCTAAGGACATCGTCGAGTCCACCACAGTGCCACAGGATGAACCGCAGCAAGCTAGGAGGACGTCCCGCTCCTCCCGCGCCAAGGAAAGGGGCCGCTCTGCTTCTTTTAAGAAGCACTCGTCTTCCTCCAGGGGAGCCTCTGCAGCCAGGGCGCCTGACAGGCCCCGCAGCAAGGCTGTGGTTCCCGAGCGCGCTCAGCCGCGCCGCCCGTCCAAGGATGGCAGGCAGCAGTCTTCATACCGCGGTGGCCGCGGTAGGGGACAGCGCAAATGACACTCTGAAGAGGGGAATTGTGCTGGGGCGGGGGTCCGAGGTGTCTCTCGGTCCCCCTCCCCCCAAACGAGGGCGTTTTTCGGTACCCCGTGTCGGGGAAATGAAAATGTTGATTTTGATGCCTCCTGTGTCGACAATAAACATGTTGAAAGAGCAAAGTCTGTCTCTGTCCAACTCTCTCGCACTAGCACAGACGACCCCATCGTGCATGCCTCCTGTAGTAATGATGAAGTCCTGGCAGGACTCGATAATCAATCACAGGTTTTATCAGAAACCAGTAATGTTAATGTCAAACAATTATGTGGTTCCTCAAGCGCGCGAGTGGGATATCCCTCGCGTCGACAATATGAATCCTTTATGCATGCCTCCTGTAAGAATGATGGAGTCCCGTCAGGACTCTTTAATCAGTCAGAGGTTTTATCAGCAACCAGTAATGTTAACGTCAAACAATTATATGGTTCCTCATGCGCGCGAGTGGATTTTCCCTCGCGTGAGCGATGCTATGAATTTAACCTTGAGTCAGAAATTCTGTCGGCCTACTATGAGCCCGGGTCAAGGGACAAGCATAAAGGCCTTAGAGCAGGTATTAAACGTAAAAGTTCCTCTCCTGTCAGGGGAGAATGCTTTAGTTGTGGGCGAGTCTGTTTATCAGTCGAATCGCTTTGCTCTTCCTGTCGCTCTATCGAGCGAAAACCGAACGCTTCCGGTTTCACCGGATACGGATTCGATAGCTCCCCGCTTCCGGTCCGGCCGCAAAAGAGCTCCGCTAGTCAAGCGGTACAATCAGAAGGTGTTCCCACCTTGCGGCCTATTGAACCCCTGCGCTCCGCATCCGGGTGTTCCGGATACGGATACGCAGGTTCCCCACTTCCGGTCCCGCCGCAAAATAGCTCCGCTAGTCAAGCGGTACAACCAGAAGGTGTTTCCGCCATGCGGCCTATTGAACCCTTGCGCTCCGCATCCGGTCGTTCCGGATACGGATACGCAGGTTCCCCACTTCCGGTCCGGCCGCCAAAAAGCTCCGCCGTCACGGAAGCACAGTGGTGGGGTTTCTCTCGCTCAAAACACGCTAGCACGCTGTGCGCGCCAGTGGAAGTTATGCAACCCGAGCCATTGGGTATTTCGAACGATAACCAGGGGTTACAGGTTACAGTTCGCAGATATACCCCCGCTTTCGAGCAGGGTTATTCATACCAGAGCACGTGGTTTAAAAGCAAGTCTTTTGAGAGAAGAGATCAGCTCATTGCTAAGCAAGGGTGCTATAGTGGAGCTGGACAGGACCCAATCCCGCATGGGATTTTGGAGCCGTTATTTCCTGGTGCCCAAAAAGGGGGGGGGGCTACGTCCCATCCTGGACCTAAAGGCACTAAACGTGTACCTGAAGAAATACGTTTTCAGGATGCTAACAGTACCCACCATGTTACGGTCGGTCAGGCAAGGGGATTTCCAATGTTCAGTGGATCTGAAGGATGCTTATCAGCACGTCCAGATTTATCCCCCACACAGGAAATTCCTTCGGTTCGCCTTCGAGGGTCGCCTGTACGAGTATACAGTACTCCCTTTCGGTCTGTCACTGAGCCCGAGGGTTTTCGTGAAAGTGACCGAAGCAGCCATCGCCCCGCTGAGACAGCAGGGCGTCAGGTTGGCGACGTACATCGACGATTGGATGATTTCAGCGAGCTCCGCCCACGAAGTGGCGCGTCACACACAAGTGGTTTTGGCTCACCTGAAGGCCTTAGGTTTCATAGTCAACCACGGCAAGAGCATGCTGACTCCAGCAAGTCGTCTTACATTCATTGGGGTCCTTCTGGACTCATCCGACATGTCGGCCCGTCTCTCAGAGGAGAGGGTGGACAGGTTTCGGGAATGTCTCGACTCCTTTCAAGTGGGCCAGGAGGTCACTTACAGGAGTTGCATGGTACTGACGGGAATGATGGCTTCCGCAGTACATCTGTTGCGTTTGGGCAGGTTTCATATGAGACCTTTTCAAAGATGGATGTTATCCCTCGGGATCCCGCCCTCCTTGAAGTACAAGAAGGTTACGGTTTCCCCTTCCTGCGCGATCGCCCTGTCTCCGTGGCTGGTGGAGGGGTTCCTCACCAGCGGAGTCTCGATTGGCGAGGTGGTTTCCCGCAAGTCGATCACGACAGACGCCAGTCTCAGTGGATGGGGAGCCACTTTCGAGGGGCGCACAGCGCAGGGGCTTTGGCCTCTGGAGATGAGGGGTCGTCACATCAACTATTTGGAGTTGATGGCTATACTCCTGGCGCTCAAGCATTTCGAGCCTTGGATTTTGCATTGTCACGTCCTGGTCAGGACAGACAATACGACGGCCATGTTTTATGTCAACAAACAGGGGGGCCTGTCGTCGTTGCCACTGGACCGTCTGGCTCGAGAATTGACGGTTTGGTGCTTGTCGCGCCTCAAGTCGATCAGGGCCTTACACGTCCCAGGTCTCCTCAACAGCGGAGCAGATCTCCTGTCCAGGGGAGGTCCTCGCTACGAGGATTGGTCTCTCCACCCCAGGGTGGCGAGCCAGATTTTTCGCAAGTTTGGTCAGCCAGTGGCGGACCTGTTTGCGTCAGCGGAGAATACGAAGTGTCCGTTGTTCTTCGCGGTGAAGGGCAGTCCTCCCTTGGGGTTGGACGCCTTAGCGCACACGTGGCCGAGAGGTCTACTGTACGCGTTTCCCCCCTTCGACTTAATCCGACCCACTCTGGAGAGAGTCAGGAGGTTCGGTCTGGAGATGCTCCTGGTGGCTCCCTACAAGGGCACGTGGAGATCGGCGATCGCCCCTCTCCTTTGCGAACCGGGTTGGCAGCTGCCTCAGTGCAGGGACCTGTTGAGTCAGGCCAGGGGGGAGATCTTCCACCAAGACCTGCAGGTCCTAGACCTGTGGGTTTGGCACGTGAAAGGTTAAACCTGCTGGCAGCCGGTTTTTCTTCTGAAGTGGTTGCTACCATTCAGAGTGCTAAGGCGCCCTCTACGAGGGCGTCTTATGATGGAAGGTGGAATGCCTTTGAGGACTGGTGTGAGTCGCGTGTTCCACCTGTGGTGGCTCATGTGGCGTCAGCCCAGGAAATTCTGGAATTTATGCAGAACCGCTTGAGAAGTGGTCTAGCATTTTCTACCCTTAGGGGGTATTTGGCGGCTATTAATGCCTGTCACCTGGGGGTGGCGGGCAAGGCACCTTCTAAAGTCCCGGAGGTCATCAAGTTCATGCAAGGAGTTGAACGTTTGAGGCCGGTGACTAGGTCTTTGTTCCCAGTTTGGGATCTGCAGGTGGTTCTAGGGGGCCTATGTCGGGCTCCCTTTGAGCCGCTTGTAGGGATGCCTTTGAAACCTTTGAGTTTCAAGACGGCTCTTTTGCTGGCTTTGGCCACGGCTAAAAGAGTTGGTGACCTGCAAGCTCTCTCGGTGTCTGCGGAGTGCATGCAGTTTATGAACAATGATCTCAAGGTGTTGCTCAAGCCTCATCTTAAGTTTGTTCCTAAGAACATGGTGGTTCCTAAGGAGCCTGTTGTTCTTCTGGCTTTTCATCCTCCTCCGTTTGTCTCGGTGGAGGATGAACGGCTAAATTGCCTTTGTCCTGTCAGGGCATTGAAGGCCTACTGTGACAGGACTGCTGGTTCTAGAGCTTCTTCTCAGCTCTTTGTAGAAATGGGCAATGTTCTTGTCAGAAAGCCGGTGTCTAGACCCACTCTTTCGAGGTGGATTGTGGATGCTATTAGGCTGGCTTACTCTAGTGCGGGTGTGGAAGTGCCGGCGGCACTTAAAGCCCATAGCACTAGAGGTGTGGCTACTTCGTGGGCACTGGCAAAGGGAGTCTCCGTTCAGGAGATTTGTGTTTCGGCGAATTGGTCTTCGCCTTCTACCTTTGCAGCCTACTATCACCTGGATATCGAATCCTCTTCGCTAGCGCATTCGGTTCTGGGTGCAGTTGCCTCCTCTACGTCATAGAGGAGTCGGATCTTCCCCTCCCACAGGTGGGCATGTAGCCACCTGGGGTATTTTGGGGGGACCCTGTGTTTTCCTTATATAGTGTGTCTTACTTATAAGGCGGACTTGTCCTTTTCATTTAGTTGAATGAGGCGGACTTCGGTCTGTCAGGGTCTCTCTTTATTTTCTCATGCCTTCACACCCAGGTCCGGTGGGCCTGGGACCTTCTGGGTGATGGGTCACGCCCGTTTGGGCTGTGCTCACCCGTATGAGGGGTGTGTGGGGGTATGAGAGTAGGTTGTGGCTTAGAGGGGAGTTTAAGAATCCCAAGTGGGAGGTCATCCTGGAATATTGACAGTAAACGGTAGGTTCCGTACGGAACCATTGTTTACTTAGATATGGAAGGATGACCTCCCACGTAATGCCCCTCTGTTTCACTGAATGTGGCAGAGAGTGGTATTAAGAGGATGTTACTTCCGCCTCCGGGGGTTTATATAGCCTGGAGGCGGGTCACTCCGGTTTGAGTGACAGGCCCTTCCTACCTACGTTAGTACGGGAGCTGAAGTAGTTTCTCTGAATGATCGCCAGGGGGCGTCATTACCCAAGTGGGAGGTCATCCTTCCATATCTAAGTAAACAATGGTTCCGTACGGAACCTACCGTTCAGGACACAGTTTCTGTCAGGAACGAATGTGGGACCGGACCAATACAGCGTCAGTGCAGCGTGATTACGGATCCAACTGGGAAAGATGGATGGAAACGGCATAGAGCGCTCGTTTTCACAGTTATTGTCCACGACATTGCAAGCGGCGCGAAGGCCAGCGGACCTTGGTCCTGCTCTTCGCCCCCGAGCGCCGCAGGCGTGAGTGGCCGCGAAGAGCAGGCCAGGGCCGCGCGGCCGGCGGAGCGCCGCGCGAGTTACGAAGCCGTGGTGAATGCAATCGTTATATTTATGCCCAGGCCGTAAGGCCTGGGCAAGCGCACGATAAACGCCATGATAATTGGGTTTTGGTGCACCTCGCGCGGTCCCAGTGACTACAACGGAGCGCTCCCTACGTCCGGTCCAGCCAATCACAAGCTTCAAAAATGAGTCCGGGGCGTGGTTATCCATCTTTCCCAGTTGGACCTGTAATCACGCGTCAGTGCAACTAGCAGGAGGGAAGCTAAGCTATTCCCCAGGCTCTGTATGAAGTGGCCACTTGCCAGACCATGTAAACATTGTTTTATAATAGTAGTAATGACTACTCCCGCCGCTCTGCTGCCACTCGCGACCGCTATTCCGCGGACGTCAGAAAAGTCCGCGAACGGCCGAGAAATCCGCGTGTGGTCGCGAATTCCGCGAAAAATTCTGCGATCGCGGAATCGCGGATTCCTGGGGGGACTAATTTATCTGACGTTGATAAGCATACATTTTGCGCTGGCTATGTTGGTGTGTTTTATTTGCTTCCCTGGCCCAAAAGGGGAAATAATAACACCAAAAACGAAATAATCAAATATCGGTATCAGTATCGGCTATCTGCTAAATTGTTATTTTAAACAATGGTATCGGTATCGGCCAAGAATTTCCATATCGGTGCATCCCTACTTTCTACCGATGATGTCACTGGTAGGTGGGTTTCTGAACTGTCCACAGCCTGTCCTCTGAGAGTGAATATACTATATACTATACTATAATAGACTATTAATTCATTTAATAATCAGTCAGTAGCGTGTGGAAGAACCATTTATACATTTTACTCATTGGGAAACTTGTGAAATGGGACAGCCTACATAATGAGTATGTTCTAGTTTTGGTAATTTATGTACATTTTGATACCAATACTTTTGTACTTTTACGTACAATTTGAATTCCGGACTATTACTTGTAACAGAGTATTGCAGTATTGATACTTTTACTTAAGTAAAGAAGCACCACTCATTTCACACTTCAGGTGTGAGTTTTAATATTCTGATTCTGAACATTTTGAAAAATTGGAAAATGCCGTCTTTGTGTGAACCAGTGTTGTAACCGGGAACAAAAAAAGCAAAACAATGATAATAACGCAGCCGCTCCCGGGCAGTCGGGGCAGAGCTAGTATGAGTAGAGCGATATCAATGTAAAGTGACATTTTTATGAAGCGTAAACCTGACAGAAATGAAGTGCTGATGCAAGACACGGAAAAATGATACAATGAAACAATGAGTGCTGGTTGCTATTGGAAACAGCCTGGCCGAGGAGCATCTGCTATTGTCTCTGGATTTAAGCTTGTAACTGCTACCGCAAAACACTGCACTCTCTCTCTCTCTCTCTCTCTCTCTCTCACACACGCACGCACGCACGCACGCACGCGCACACGCACACACGCACACACACTGATTACTGACACATCTGTGAAGATGTACTGTAGCATGTATCTCCTGGTATCTGCCCATAAAATCCACCAGGTTATCTGCATTGGTGGAAAGAGTACCCAAATGTTTTACTTAAGTAAAAGTATCAATACTGCAATGTAGTTCTGTTACAAGTAAAATTCCGGAATTCAAAATGTACTTGAGTATGTTTTATAATATTTTAATTTATATCTGCAAACTAACTACTGACTAAAGTGTTAAAATAAATATATAATATAATAGTCGTGTAGCCTAAAAGTACAATATTTGGATCCAAGATGTAGTGGAGTAGAAGTAAACGTATTGAGAATTGGAAATACTCAAGTAAAGTACAAACACCTCAACATGATACTTAAAGGAGGACTTCACCACTTTTCAACCTATCTTCATATAATAGGTCCTCACTAATGTTCATAATAAAATATCAAAAAGAATTCTACTCAGTTTGGGTCTCATAGGAGAGCTGTGGGCGGGTCAAATCCTTCCACCGGTGACATCATCATTGGGAAATGCAAGCTAATAGAAACTGCAGGCTTTTTATTCCTGAAAAGTTGCAATGTTAAAGTGGAAGCCATTGTTCTTGTGATAATAAAAATCTAAATATTTGTTTTTCAAAAATATTGTTTAAAAGAAATCTGTCAAACGATGATGTCACCGGTGGAAGGATTTGACAGCTCTCCTATGAGACCCAGACAGAGTAGGAAAAAATTGTGCTATTTTATTATGAACATTAGTGAGGACCTATTATATGAAGACAGGTTGAAAAGTGGTGAAGTCCTCCTTTAAGTATATAGTACTTCAGTAAATATACTTAGTTACTTTACACCACTGGTTATCGGCTGAATTTCCCCTGGGTATCCTGGGTTCATCTGGCCCAAAATGTAATGATCATCAGACCACTCCTCCCACACGCACGCACAGGCATGCACGCACACACACGCACGCAAGTGCGTGCACGCGTACGTTAGTACTCATGCACTTACATGCTATCTTCCATCTTACAATCACTCTTCCCACTGAGCTTCTTACTAAACTGCCTTTCACAAAACTATACACTTGACATGTCGCCTCCGAAATTATAAGATTTTCCGAGTTTGAAGTTGGTCAGTCCCAAATATGCACCTAATGATGACCATGTATGGGCATAGCGGTTAGCTTTGTGGCTCTGGACAACCGGATCTCCATAGTGACATCACGCCTATATGGGCGTATTCAGGGTTTGTTTATGGTTATTCATGTCATAGTGACGTGGCTGTGGCCTGATTATGTAGCCTATGTATTTGGTAGAAGACCCCCCCCCCCCCCATCTCAAGATTGTTTTGTACCAGGGACCTCCAAAAGCAAAGATTTTAGTTAAAAAGATTTGCATACATTAAAAAAATAAATAATAATAGCAGATCTACAATTATGAGCTTGTATATGGACTATTTTTGAATAGCCAAAATATAAAATATGGTTCAAATGATTAGAATGGTTGTGACGCAATATTAAATAATTTAGCTGGGAGTGGGGACCCCCTGGTAGGCTACCCACCAAGGACCCCTGGGGGTCCCTGGGTCCCACTTTGAGAACCAAAGACGTACAGAGACAGTGCCAAAACAATACATGAAGATAACCCGTGTGGAAGGACATACTGTAAGCATAAATACTGAATGACGCATAGCATCCTAACAGATGGTGTTTTCAATGTGGAGTCTACATCATACACGGGCAACTTCAATGAATGCAGCCTGCGGGTCAATATCTGAATATACTCATATATTATTGATTTCAGCTTTTCCAATTACAAACATGCAAGTTTACATGACTTGTTTTAATTACTACCGTCCACTGTATTGTAGATACTACTCTCTACTGTGCCCACTGTTGTAATATTACAACGTTTGTATATTATCCAAAAAAAGGTTTAAATCATTTTATTTTAGCTCCCCCTACCACCTAAACATCACCATTGGATTCTATTGTTTAGGATTACAATGCCATTGGCCACAATATTTGCATATAAATACACCCCACAGAGGCTGACATTCACACCTGCCACACCCGCTGACATTCCAGAGTTTTGACGAACAACATCTCACTTTTTCATGGAACCTATTCCTCACAAAAACATAAGTAAAATGCCTGTACTATTTCTTTTGGTGATCATTAGAATGTCTAGAACATGTACATATGTTATTATTGTGAAAAATATCCCCCATATGTAAATTAGAGCATGATCTATGATTTATGATTTATGGCTATAAAACCTTACAAAAACATTTTTTTTAAACATTACATTTTCCTCTGATTAGGACTCCTACAACACCATCTGATTTTTTTCATTTTTTTATTTCAAGTATTTCTATTTTTGGGTCCTCTTATACCAAGGATTTGAACCCATTTTCCTGCTCTCAAGTGCTGACATTTTTAGCATGTCTGCTTGCCCGTGCCAGATCCCCTGTCTAGGTGAGACATGATCTTTGACACGATCTACAGTACATATCTCAATACTAGAGCAGGGAGACAAGATACAACCACCCCAAATTCTATAAGTTATATTGTATTAGCATACAAAATTACATTTTATTCATTAAAAACTTTACATTGTGCCGCTTTAATATAAGTATTACTAAATGCATTTGAAAACAATTAATAATAATTGTTAAAGGACAACTTTGTTTTTTTTACAACAAGGGTTCATATTTTAGATTGTAATTAGAGAAAAGAAAAGATGAGCGTTAAAATGTTTTCATTTACTGCTTTCTATTGTTTTAGCGATTTTAGTATTTTGATTTCAGTGGTTGGGGGCATGCGTACAAGTGGCTAAATATGTATTTTTGACACAATAAGCCGGGAATTTTTTTGTTACTATTTACACCAGACCCCATAAGTCACATCTGCCCATGAAAGATTGCGGTGCATCTTGGGAATGGGCTTATTGTTTCTAAAAAGACATATTTAGCCACTTACATGCATGCCCCCAACCTGGGGGCATGAAAACATTTTAACACTCATCTTCTCTTTTCTCTAATGACTATCTAAAATATGAACCCTTGTTGTAAAAAAACAAAGTTGTCCTTTAAGATCCGTCCATTTATTATTACATTTGCGACTATTATGGGCTATTTGAGTGATGCGGTTTACAGTAGGCTATACTAGAGAGAGAGTAGTCTCCAATTTGAATGTAAAGCACTGTTTGAACTACATCTATGTCTGAAAGGTGCTCTATAAATAAAGAGTATTATTATTATTGTTATTATTATAAAATGCACTTGTCTACAGTATGTTGACTGAACCATCAAGCCTGCATGGTCCAAGTAGTCCAGAATGCAGGACCGCGGCTGAAGGCTCAAAGCCCTCGTCAGCTCCCCTGAAAGACACAAGCCATCAATACCACTCACTCCAGACTCAAAGAATTGTGCTGTGATCAATGAGACATGCCGATGTTATTGTACACACACACACACACACACACACACACACACACACACACACACACACACACACACACACACACACACACACACACACACACACACACACACACACACACACACACACACACACACAGGGTCTACTCTGTAAGCCTCCCAGAAAACACAGGAGACTTAGGAACAAGCAGAGAAAAATTACATCTGTCGGTCTCTTTATCGGCCGTCAGACTAATAGTTTCATCTGTCTGTCTGTCTGTCTGTCTGTCTGTCTGTCTGTCTGTCTGTCTGTCTGTCTGTCTGTCTGTCTGTCTGTCTGTCTGTCCAGCCGTACGTCTGTCTGTCTGTCTGTCTGTCTGTCTGTCTGTCTGTCTGTCCGTTCGTCCGGCCGGCCATCTGCCGGCTCTCTGTATGGTTATATCTATCTAAAAACAAACTCTATGTCTCCTGTTTGAACATTTAGAGCGAGATCCCATAATCTGGCAGGTATAAATATATAGCCTAGGGTCATAGTTCTATATAGGCTATAATACCTACTAGTGGATGGACCGGAGAAACAGCATGAAATATCACAACACTAGGCCAGTAAGCCTGGGCAACAGCCCGTTGGGCAGAAGCCTGCTGAGGTGTCATCTTGGATGCTGTTCTAAATGGTAGAATATGGTAGAAAGGATGTGTGCTAAAGATAAGGGCAACACATAAATAGTCGAAGTACAGTGCAAGAGTAAGCATGGGGGTGTCAGCAGTTAGATTGACAGCTGCGGTGGAGTTAGAATTAGCACATTGATGTGAAAAGTAGCTGACTTGAAACAGTGGTGGACAAACTTAAAGCTATACTATGTAACCTTTTTAATTAAAAAAAATCACAAAATTGTCCTAACAATTAAATCGCTAAAGTTTTAGAACACCCACTCCGTTAATTTCAGCCCCAAAAGCCTTTTCTTTTATGTTTTCTACTGAGCCGTGACAGGGGCTGCAATTCCCGTCAAAATTACGTCATCTGCATCATTCCGTATACGTGTCTCCCAGATCATACACTACCGGCCAATCACAGCGCGGATCATACACTGCCGGCCAATCACAGGATAGGATGCCATTTTCAATTTGGCATCCTATCATACATCGAAGCTATAGAGCGTATAAAGTAGCTTCAATGTACAGATTATTGATGTTTTAATTGTTTTGATTTTAATGGTTTAATTTAATAAGTTCTTGGTCTACCTATGTTTTTAGAATACTATTTCTATGCTCTTTATGTATTTATGTTGATGTACTGAGGTATTAAAATGTGCTGTCCTTGCTTATTGTAAATTGATCTGGATTAAGAGTGTCTAAATGCCTGAATTGTAAATCGTAGTTACTTGTACACCACTGCCCATCCCTCCTCTGCAACATGTCCAATTAATCATCTCAACCATCGACTCCCAAACCTTCCAACCCGGGCTGATCCTCTACAGCGCCCTTAACAATAGACGTGCCAGTCTGACAGGCTCAAGCAGCAGGAGAGATTGGCAGGTGTAAGTGGATGCCGGCCTGCATGCCAGCCGTCTGGGAAGACGCCCTGCCAGCTTGTCTGAGATGGGAATCGCACGCTGGGATGCGTTCCAAACCTGTGAGTGTGGCCTCCTTCACCCCCTGCTTCCTCTGTCAGCATCCTGAGCAGACAAGGTGGCGACGCAGGGTTGGGGGTGTGTGTGTGTGTGGGGTGGGGGGGGGGGGGGGGGGGGAGAGGATAGAGGTTTTTATTTCTTTATATTTCCATCCAACACGTCACAGATACCTGCAGCACTGCATCCCTGAAGGTCTTTGCCCAAGGGCTCAAGGCTGCCAGTGTTGGGGCAGGCTTGGCACATGTCCCTGGAATGGCTTGCTTGTACCTCTATATCGTTGTTGCCAGGCGGAAACCTCTCCATATTTTAACTCTGTGTTTTTGTAAATTAACGCCCTACTTGTTCATACCACAGCGTGACAAGAAAGCATCAAACGTAGCAGATCTACAAGCTCAAAACACGGTACAAAGCTTTTTTAGACTTTACTTTTTAATTTTTAACCGTTTTGCACATTATGAGGTTTCCACCCAGCAGAGACAATATAAAACTCTGAATGTGTTGAAACATATAACCTTATGGGATTTAACAGTGTAGGTACTGGGTATGATACAGAACTTAAAAGGAGCAATTCACCCAACCCCTTTAAGCGAAAACGCCTGCGCTGTAATTAAGTTGTTATGGTTTATGAGCGAGATGCGTCCTGTTGGCTGGTGTGCTGCTCTATTTATTAAGATGAGATAACGTAAAACATTTATTGATCTCGGGAGGGAGATTCAAGACACATAATATAATCAAACCACCATGATGTAAGAGAAACCTAAGCCGAACTAGGATCGTCTTTTCTGTTGTTGTGTAAAAGTTAGAGAAGGATGATTGTTTCAGGATTATCTGTCACACCCCACATCAACACAGAAAAATGATCGTTGGAAATAATGTAATTCTCTACATTCACCAGCAACAGGACGCATCCGCTCATAAACCATAACAATGTAATTACAGTACAGGCGTTTCTTTCGTTTAACTCCACAACACACCCAGCTAAACGGAAGTTAACGTTTTGCTTGCCTCTCCTCGGCTGATTCTAGTCGCTGAACCCGCTGGAGAGCGGCGGCGGCGCGGCTCTGAATCGCCTTACTGTAATCGTACGTCGCCCACAAAGCAATCAGCAGCCTGCTTAATTGTAATTACTGTATTCATACGCCCAGGATGTGTGCATGATAATTATGCCTGTGACAAGTGACATGTAATTCCAGCCTCAGTGGGGACATGCACTGGCTAACACCCGCCCTGCTGATCCGGGCATTAAACATGCTGCCAAATAATAGCAAGAATACCATGTAACTGTAGGCCTATATATCATTATTGTCAGGTGGAAACCTTGTATGCCAAAAGCATAACAAACTCTACACAGCATCGGATTGTGAGCTTGTAGATCAGCTACTTTCGATAAAGTGTGACACTGTCATGCAACAAAGAAGGGTATTAATTTAAGACAAAGAAAAGAAAAAAGTTGAAATGTGGATATACAGTTTCTGCCTGACAGCAACTATATGTATACTGTTAACTGCCTGCTATTGCGTAAGCATAGCAATTCACTTTAATATGTGGAAGGCTATAGTACCATAATGGGGTCATATCCATTTGTGGGGGTCAATGGAGAAGATTTTGAAGGACCCCCAAAATGAATAGGCCTACTACAGTATGTAATTGCCCACAGACCCCAATTTGAAAATATGTGTTCCAGGGACCCCCACTTAATATAGGGTTCAAGTGGTTTAATTGACGGCGATGCTATATAAACACATTTAGATGGGGACCTCCTGGAACCCCCATCAAGGACGCCCGGGTGTCCCCGGCCCGGACCCCACTTCACTTTAAACCGCTGCTTTAAAGAGAATGGTTACCCGTTTTCCTCTTCATCACCTTGTAACGGCATAGGTGTCACTTTCACCAAACTTCGGGTACATCTCACTTGGGGAGTAGAACACTTCCTCATATCATCATCACCTTTTTTTCACCCCTTTTCAACAAAAAAAAAACCCTCCTGTATGGCAATGGAAATCATGATGGCCTTGACCTCGATTGCATAATGGCCAATGGGGGGGAATAGAATCCACAGTACGGGATTGGACACCGTTTGAGACTGCGGGGGGCGATGAGGTGACTCCCGCTCGGGTGCGCTGGAGCACAGAGCACTGCCCGAGGACAAAACATTAGCTATAAAAAGCTCTCCTCCCTCACCTGGCTTACAGCTGCACGCCACTTCCACCACATCGCAGGGAACAGCTTAAGAGAATGCCTGCAGATCGCTGTATAAGCTTGGGAAGTGGGAGTACTGTACACTGCTTGTCCCGCGCACTCGATCTAGCGCATTAGCTTACGTTTACGGTGTGTTAAGAGTGTGTGTGTGTGTGTGTGTGTGTGTGTGTGTGTGTGTGTGTGTGTGTGTGTGTGTGTGTGTGTGTGTGTGTGTGTGTGTGTGTGTGTGTGTGTGCACATTTGAAGTTGTTATGAAGCTCAGTGGAGCAAAGAAGACCATATATCTGGCCTGGAGGTACGAGTTATTATAAGGCCTCGCAAACTACTGTGGACTTGCACGGTCGATATTGAAGCAACCAAACATTTTCCCAGGCTAATATTATGTTGCTAATAACCAGTTTCCTTACAATATCAGTAGACCTACATATGTGTGCACGTGCGCGTGCGCTGGGGACTGCCCATAATTCCGAAGGTTCATTTTTCCGAAGGTTCATTAGTCCGAATTTAGTTAGGATTACTGAGGTTAAGGTTAGGATTAGGGTAAGAGTTGGGGATAGTTTTCTTAACAAATTCGGACTAATGAACCTTCGGAGCAATGGCGCGCGCGCACACACACACACACACACACACACACACACACACACACACACACACACACACACACACACACACACACACACACACACACACACACACACACACACACACACACACACACACACACACACACAACAATTCAAGGTCTTGCTATGGCTGTTCATGGATCTGTAAATATTACGACTTTTCTTTTCTTCAAGGAGGGTCCCATTGCTAAATAATATACATAATTTAAAGATGTGCCGCTTGCTCAAACTTATTGCTGACTGTAAGTAAAACACTGTATGGATTATTGTCAAGTTGTGTTGTTCATTTAAGACCTATACTTACAAAACAACAGTGTTTTAACATGTGGTAGACCAATGGGTTTTACATGTTTGAGCTTAAAGCATGAATGACGTAATGGCAATTTTATGATACGAGTCTATATTTAGCGATGATCACATTTTTTCCACCAAGTAATAAAAAGGAGAGCAAATATGAATGCGATAGCAATCTGAAGTTCAAGCAGGTGTAATGGCATACAGTGCAGCAGTAATTAAATGGCAGATTGTAAAAAAGAAAAGAAAAAAAGAAAAAGAAATGTTGAATCCTGAATCACGTTCCTTATAAAGCAAACGCATTTCAGGAACCCCTGGAACATAAAAAAAAAAAGAAAAAGAAAAAAAAAACATTCAGGGGATAATTACATTTTGTAATTAGGCGAGGGTTGTGCCTGGATACTGTCGGACACGCTTCTTTGATACAGAGCCACAGCTATTAAACGCAGGGCTCAGGGGTATCTTTAGTAAATGAACAAAAAGTTTGAGCTAATTTGAGGAGAGATAATGAGGGACGGACCAGAGAGGAGGGGAAGGGGTGAGAGCTTATTATGAAGCTCCTTCCAAAATGGCGTTGTAGTCACAACATTATCCATGTTTTAAGGAGGAGGTACACTTAATTGGGGCTACAACTATCGCTTATTTTCTTTACTACATCTTACTTTTCTGAAGTATTATTTTGTATTTATTTATTTTTTCTTTGTGGAGCTTGTAGATCGTCTTTTTAAACTTTAACTTTTTGCATACAATGTTCAAAAGTAAATTTATAATATGTGTACCTCTGTTTTATCTTATTTACAGTATAGACCGTTTTTCCTTTCACCATCACCATCAACAGCCAATGAGGGACCAGCATTCTTGGTGACATCACCATCAACAAGTGCAGCCTGATATAAATTACAAGGGGAGGGGAAAAGGGTGACTTCATAATATCGAGACAAATATAAGGGCCACGAGAGGGGCCGTCTATGCCCGTAGCATGTAACGCCAGTGCTGCTATTCCAAAGCCCCATCAGGTCCTCAGGTAAAAAAAGAAAAAAGAAAAAAAAAAGATTGGGTGGGTATCATGTTGAGCTGGTCGTTTTGAAAGTAGCTCTAAAGTAAAAAAATCACACCCGTGTGAAGTGGAGCTGTGTGTGTGTGTGTGTGTGTGTGTGTGTGTGTGTGTGTGTGTGTGTGTGTGTGTGTGTGTGTGTGTGGATCATGTGTACCGATTTTTGTGACATTTGAAGAAAATATGTAGGAAAAGGAGCAAAAAGTGTGTTTTGGAGAAAATTCAAGATGGCGGAAAATCTATCATGGCGCAAATGGGCGTGGCCTATATGGGGAGATGCGTCATGACCCAAGGAATCCAGGGAAAAAATATTTTTAATTTTCCGACCTACGGTTCAAGAGTTACAGGCCAAAACGTAAAGTGGGGTGTTATGGCGCCACCATGCGGCCAAATGACACAATTATTTTTTATTTAATCCTTGAAATCATTATGAACCTCCTCTCCAAGTCTTGAAACTCTAGCCCCTATGGTTTGCGAGAGACAAATAATTGAATGTGAGTTTTTGCGATTCCCATTATAAGTCAATGGGGAAAATTAATTCACTAATAAATTAATATCAATTAAACTATAGAACCTTTCTCTTAGAAAAGTAATAGCCCACGATTCCCGAGTAAGCCGGTCGATTTGACATATGGCGCGAGTGTGTGGTGGCAAAACTGTGGGACTAGTGGCGTGCCGAAGTTTAGGAAGTTCAGGCTACATACAGACACACAGACAGACAGACAGACACACAGACAGACAGACAGACCCACACGGCCACGTATAGGGAGCCTGTGCTTCACACAGCTCCAAAAAGAAAAGGGTGGGCTACGCCTCATATTAATGTTAAGGGCCATTTATAGTTACGTATGCTTGATTTTGTGTACGTTTTGGGTGAGAAACTACGTACGGTAAATACGTCGCCATGCATAGTAGACATGCACGTTATTTATGTGCCGACCCGCTCTCCGCTCCAATTCTGCTCCCGTTGGGGCCGCACGCCACATGAAGGTGGTTCTCACACGTGTAAAAACCGAAGCATTTAGCCAAAATATGTAGAACCACAGATTTCTTTTTTGACCCGCCGTGATGTTTGGTATAAATACGTGGTAACAGTCTGGACTGGATCTGCTGTCTGTCGGTAACGTTATCGCGGTAAAATTGTAAATGCAACTCCGCGAGGGTACAAATTTAACCACATGGATGCGGACCCGGAGTAATTATAACAAAACACACGTACACACCCGCTCATATATTGAACATAATTCCCAAGTAATAAATGAGCCGCATCATCATCTCTTCTTGTGACTTGTGTGCCTCGCTGTCTGTGCTCAGCTGATGACTGTTGATGCGTGATGAGTGAGGAGTCGAGGCGTCCTCTTCAAGTGGTTGTGTAACGACCTTTTTTCTTGACAAAAATATATTTATTATTGGGACACACAGTTTGAGAACCGCTGTTAGAGCAGAGTTAAAGTAATTTTCATCACTACTGCGCCTATGTTTTATAACGGTGGCCATGGGTACTTCTTCTACGGATACATCTTGTGCGTTCAGTCCGTCCAGTTGGGAGTTGTCCGTAAGGGTCCATATACGGATCTAAATCATCCGGAGTATGGAGGCTTGGGAGACAGACCGGATAAACCGGACAAGATTTCTCTCACCCTCCGTTGCTTATGTATTCCTGCGGTTCTTATGTACTACTATGCATGGTACTTTACAAGTTTTCCTCCCTTTTAGCATCTTTTGTATAGAGGTAAAAGTTGCCATTATAGCCAAGCAACGGCCTGGAAAACAGATGCATGAATCCATCATTTATTTATCTATTGATTTCTCCATAACCCTACTGGTTTATGCTTGCATCAACCAAAAACGCACCAACACATATCGTCTCTGTCGGGTGGAAACCTCATGTCCAAAGCTGTTATATTCAGGATTCAAATTTAAAAACTGCAAAAGTAGCGGATCGACAAGCTCAAAACGCGTCTCTACGCGTCATGCTACTTTTGATTGCTTTTGTCACGCTGTAGTGTGAAGTAGGGGCGTTAATTTACGGAAAAACATAAACAAGGTTAGAATATGGTTTCTGGCCCGACATCGACCATATACTCTCGTCTTCTATGATTCCACAAGCTTCCTCTGTCTTTGCAATCAGCTGTTTTATTGTTTTAAGGGCCTTGGGAGAGGGAGAGGGAGAGGGAGAGGGAGAGGGGAGGGGAGGTTTGCTTGCTGCCAAAGCTGCTCTTTTTTCGTAGTATAGTCAGAACGTGATTGGTGCTTGGCTACACAAACACGTCTCTGCTGAATCACCAGCGGGCGGGAGGGAGGGAGCCTGATGCAAAGACTTTATTACTGGCCGACGGCAAAATCTAATATGATAGCTGTGAAGGCTGGAACAAGCCCTGACTCAAACATTACTGCATCCAACGCTCCTGGGTCTGACAGCTACTATAGGGCCACTGGGGTGTATGTGCGTGTGTGTGTGTGTGTGTGTGTGTGTGTGTGTGTGTGTGTGTGTGTGTGTGTGTGTGTGTGTGTGTGTGTGTGTGTGCGTGCGTGCGTGCGTGCGTGCGTGCGTGCGTGCGTGCGTGCGTGCGTGCGTGCGTGCGTGCGTGCGTGCGTGTGTGTGTGTGCGCGCACAATGCAGTCAACTTACCTCAGTGTTGGGTTCAACATAAATCTTAACCCATTAAAATTGGGAAATGTTTATATTTGAGCTATACATAATTTACAAGAACTATTAGGATTTAAGAACAGTGGTTTAGAGCCACGGTTCTCAAAGAAATGCAGATCTACAAGCTTGTACATCCATTATTTCTGAACAGTTTTTTAAAAATCTACAAAGTAGATAAAATAGAAATTAAATAAATGAAGACAATATTTGCCCCGTAAAATGGACTTCAAGAAACAATAAATGTACAGTACTTAATTTTCAACTCCACATTCTAGTTGAATGTACTGTAATTTACAGTATCAAGTGCAATAAATAGTTTTAGCTTTGTTTTACGTAAAAAAGGTGTCCCACACAAATACAGTATTAAAAGTACACACCCACACAACCTCCACCCAGCAGCGGTGGGAGCAACATCCGCTCTGACGCCAAGAAGACTGAATTCATTCCATGCCAATTGTGGGGATAAACGAGGCTGGCGCTGTGTCCGAACCCAGCAGGAATCATGTATCTTGGCCTCGGTGTGTCTCGATAACGAGCACATTGTTCCGAACAAGCCATAAAATCAGTAGCATCTCCGCCACACACCTAGCGCTGTGATGATTTCAAACAGCTGCCATTTGGATGCCTTTCCTTTTTTTGTGGCGGTACTCTGGGTCGCACACACGTACACACGTAAATACACAGACACAGACATGCACACGCGCGGTGAAAGAACTAGAAAGGAGTAGAAATACGTCTGTTCACAATCCCATATTCTTCTTGAGTAAGAAGAATAGCAGATCTGCAAACCCACAACATGTTGCATCATGGCGCATTGTATGCCTACTGCTGCAATTTTTTATAATTAATGTTTGTTAATCAATTGGTTAATGTACTGTATTTACACTGTACTGTAAATCGTAGCAAAAGTTTTCAAATTATTGCAGCACAAACAAAAGTACATAATTTTCCTCTGAGATACAGTGGAGTAGAAGTAAATAATACAATTGAAATAATGGTGTAAAGTAAAGTACCTGTACTAGAGAAAATGTACTTAGATTACTTTACACCCTCTGTGTTATCGGCAGTGTGCGGAAGGACATGGACACTCGTCCGTGATTGTAAAACATCCTACATTCAAATGTCACATCTGAATATTCCTGCCCCGCTATCAGATGAACATCACGCTGCCTTTATTGCCTGCGTGATCCTGGACCGCCTAATGCCCCTACACCGTAGAGGTACACGTTTGATTGGCCTACACTGTGGAGGTACACGTCTGATTGGCCTACACCGTGGACATACATTCCTCCTTTATGTTGCTCTCACAAAGGTCGGCCAGAGACACACGTTTATATTTGTCTCACGCGGTGGTGGACGAAGTACTCATGCAGATATTTGTATTCAAGTAAAAGTAACAATATACACAACATAGAAATACTACTATCTGTATGTGCGTCTGTATCTTCACGCATCTCAAGAACCGCCAATAACCCAAGCCCCAAGGGAGTGCCTGAATGATGTATACTGTAGGAATATACTGTACTGTACATCATCACTGTTGGGCAGAAACCTTGTAACTCCAAGTTTCAAATGTGTAAATTATTTCGTAAATTAAAAGCCCTGCTTCATCATACAGTACGAGACTGTCGCACAAAACTAGTGAAAATAGCAGATACAAGCACACAACGTCTTGCGGTGCGAGGCATTGTTTGCTTGTAGATCGTCTATTAAATCATTTTTGAAATTATAAATGCAAAACGAACGGCTTTGGACATACAAGGTTTCCATCCATCTGGAAATTTCAGTTGGAACTGTTACCCCCCCGAACAGATTCCGGATAAGCGGTTGAAGATGGTTGGAACAACGATATGCAGCTGTGAGAATCGCTGATCACACTGTATCGAAACGTGTTGCTGGCTTGTAGATCTTTAAAAATGTAAAATAGGCCTTAATTGTTTAATGTAAGTTTTATATTAATAATCTAAATTTGCAAAGTAACTAAAGCTTTCAAATAATTGCAGTGGAGCAAAAAGTACAATATTTGCTGCTGAGATGTAGAGGAGTAGAAGTATAAGATATACTCAAGTACCCCAAAAATGTACAAGGTAAATATACTTAGATTACAGTCCACCTCTGCCTTACATTCCTCCACTCTGCTGCTCTCACAAAGGTCATGCAGAGACAGCTTTCTATTTGTGACACCCTGGACGCGTGCGGTGGGCCGGTGATCCTCCTGATTAGTCCCCTAATTCCTCTTATCAGCACTCTGAAAGGTCACCTGGCTGCTGCACACCTTATCTGTGTTATTCTTCTTACACTGGGTGTTATTGTGACGTCATGATGGCTGCAGGAGACTTAATGGAATGGACATAGATTGTTGCACATGTCTAACGTGGGGAAGTAGCAGGCTGTGTACCACAGTGAGTGATTATGTCCGACGCATACCTGTGCTGTCAAACGGGTGACAGATTTGACCATAATATGGCACTGTTTGATGTTTCTGGGGGTGCCTGAGAAGTCAAATGTACGATTCTGTCCCTATCGGTATAGTATAGTAGCCAGACAACTATTCCTCAATCTCTGAATACTATAGTCTGGAACAACACCTCCCGAAAGCCGAGAACAGAGCCGCCATCTGTTCGCCATTTCCGTTCACAAACATAAATATTAATATGTATTTCATTTCTCATGAGCAGCAAGCTTTATATGCTTTGATTGTTTTGATTTATATTAGGACAAATTGTCCCGACTGTAAAGACGAAAGGGAAGTGGGGAGAAGGCTTCATGTCATCTGCTTTATCCTCTCATCATTTTCAAAGCTTCCGCAGACTGTATGATGGAAGCATTTGAAAATTGTGGGAGGCCGACAGGCTGGCTCAACAAACTACTATTGGGACGAAACTCAAACACAGCTTAGTCGGACGAAGCAGACTTTAATGGCAAGTTCAGCCCGAAGACCCACTCGGCTGGTAATCACAAGCCATAAAAATGGGTTACAATTGTTTGGGAACTACTGATATAGAGAATATGTCTACTTAACATCTATAGTACAATGCCCTTGTGCTTAAAGGGACATTTCAAAATCTTTTGGACATTTATCGTCTAATCAGGCTTTTGGGAACACCTCAGACAGTTTTTAAGTTGCTTGATTCAGTATTTAAATATTTGATATTCATTTTATCAGACATGCCCCCCTCCTATACAAACCCATTGTAACTTCAAACTCCATTTTAACCACGATAGATTCATCTAAAACACCTTGGTTCTGGTCACTCATACTTCCCTCCTAATATGTGAACAAGCCGTTCTTTCAATTACTTTATTCATTTATTGTCTTAATTTTTTAATTAAAACTTTTATTAGATTACTATTTCTATGCATTTGATGTATTGATGTATTACCTTGCTTATTGTACATTGCTCTGGATTAAGAGCATCTACTAAATGCCTAAATTGTAAATTGTAATGCCCTCAGTGTCCTACAGCTGCTTTTTTTCAGCTGAAATACAAGAGTTCCATAGATGTTTGTTACATCACTCTGCATAAAAATCAACCAGATGCATAATGTGATCAGTGTCTTCTTTGGACATAAAGTGTGTACAGTCAGTATAAATATAGGTGATGATGTCGTGATGACTCTCTGTGCTACAGTACGTACTGTACATCCTGTGTTGATGAAGTTGTTGTCATGAATATATCCACACCAAACGCACATATTATGCAGCGATAAAATGCATATATTTATTCATAAGAAAGGCCAAAGCCATTGTGGTCCATGTAAACAACAATACAACAAACAAACAGTACTAAAATAATAACTTATTTTTGTCTTTTTGAATAGCAAAAACAGCAGATCTACAAGCTGGTAGATTGTCTGTTTCCGCCGTGCGACACCATCGTATGACAAAGTGTAAAACTGAATGTAATTGGTTAGTCACTTAAATCCCGGCATCCTTATTGTGGGGAAGGATTTCGTGATAAAAAGCAGATCAACAACCTTACAATGCATTGTGCTGCAAGCAACACGTTGTCGATTGGTCGAGTGAACTTTACTACAGTATAAACACCAAATAAAATACAAAGTCCCCCACTTTGCTTTCACCATAATAGTTACAGCTTATTAGCTTCACAGTCTTTCAATTATTATTACATATCGATGAAAGAACGATCAGTCAAACCGATTTCTAGTCAATGTCCAAGAATATATAGCATTATGGCAACTTTTAGATCCAAAGATATTATTTGTGGAAACTAAATGAACCCAGTTGAACTATGTACTTTGTATTCTGGCAGTGCAGGAAGATTACTACATGAAAGATTGGAAGCAAAAAGTTCATATCAGAACAAATTAGCAGCAAAGATTTTACTGCCTTCAAGTTCTGATTGAAAATGTCTGCATGGCAATTAAAGAAAACATCATTAAGTTAGGATATAATCAAACACTTGATTGACCTTTTCTTGGATCAGGGCCCACTTGAAAATCAGTTTGCGGCCCAGACATCTGACCACTTAGCATGGCAGCCAAATATCTGCTGTTATAAGTTGGTTCTATATACTTATCAGTTTCAATGTGTTCTTGGGTTAATTTCCCAGCTCTACAATAGGTGAAAAAACGTTTTAATACGGTTTGCGTTGATCAGAAAAGTGTTCTTGAGCAACACGCCCACAAGCTGCAAACATCGAGAGAAGACGGTGTCTCACTCAGTACGCTCTGGACATGAATGTACGAAGTGCTCCACTGCTAAAAATAAACAAATACATTATGTTTTATGTTTACACAGTCCCTCAGACTGCTACTCCTAACCCCCCCATCACCCCCCCAGCCACCACCATGACACCCCAATTAAAAGCCAAAAGGGTAATTAACACAAAAGAAAATTCCAATTTGCGCTGGCTGATGATGTTCCCATGTGGAATCATCACTGTATTCAAAAATACACTTAATCAACACATGAAAGGTGGGAGGCTGTTTTAGACAATTGGTGTTGGTGTGACACCAGAAGGCCCGGTTCTCCTGGGAAGAACACGTTCAGCTGAAGACTGAATATTACTTTGATTGTGTGGTGGCAGAATTTATAGATTGCCATCCATGCAATCTCATAACATGTCTAGTAGTCACATCAATGTGCTATAAAAGCTGACTCCCTCATACTTACTCTTACACGGTACTTATTTAACTATTTGTGTGTTGCCCTTGTCTTTAGCACATATCCTTTCTACCATATTCCACCATTTAGAATACTTGTATAAGACAAAAAAAAAAACACTGGGGAGGTTGCTGAAGGCGGAGCTGCCAGGTAAGGGGAGCAGAGAAAGGCCACATAAAAGCGGGTGGTTATGGATGCGGTTGAGATAAGAGAGGACATGCAGGTGGCTTGAGTGACTGAGGAGGATGCAGAGGACTAAAGAGGATGAGGATGATGATGTTACACTACATTTTGTATGTACTGCATCGTTCACTAATATGCAATGTTCATTCTAGACTCTAAATATACATATAAATAGAATACATAAATAAGGTTCCACTGTGCCAAACCTGATGGGAACTAGGGGATGAGTCTATATTGTTAGGGCCAATGGTTACCCCCTTCTGAAAATATGTTCTGGAGGATCAAAAGACTGGGCGCTTCTTCTCCAAAAGTTGAACAATTTCCTGTATGTTGGGCGTCGAGCGCTGAAACGCATTGCTCAGGCGCTGGGGAGAAGAGACCTGCATCACCAGTCCAGCAGGCAATTTACCATAGAAATGCATGGCAGAGCCCAGTGAAAAAGTGCCTGCCCACCACCATGGAGGTTGTGGGTTCGAATCCACCGCGGTTTATCTGGCTTTGTTGAGTGTCTTTACGAACACAATTGGCCTGTGTTCGGGGGAGGGAAGCCGGGAAGGGTGGGTGACATCACTGCTCATAATCCTTTGGGCTGGGATGGCACCAGCAGGGAGTGTTGGGCGGGAGGCGTATAGGACGAAGGCTCTAATGTACGATATGTTCTCCCGGTGGGGGCTCCTCAGCAGGATTCAACAGCAAAGACAACACACAAATGTGTGTGGGGAGGAATTCATTGGCATAATGACTTAAATTGGGCAGAAAAAGGGGTAAAAAAAACAACAAAAAGAAAAGAAACACAGCAGACAGACACTGCCAACTGGAAAAGCTTTGTGCGGAACAAGGACCCTTAGACTGGCACGTCTATTGTAAAGGCCGCTTGGGGCCATTGATTTTTTTTTTTTTTAACCACACGCTGAAGGACGGTGGGTGTTTACCCAATCCCGATTGGGCAAGAGATAACCCCTCCCCTTTCCCTTATCTATCACTTCCCCTGCCATGCAGATAAGACCTGGCTGGCAGGATGGAAGAACCACCGAGCACAGAGGGAGGGCGGGGGTGATGATGGAGGCAAAGGATACTTATGTACATTTTATTATTTAGTCTGTATATCGTTGCTGTTGGGCAGAAACCTCATATCTCCATGTTTTCCGTTTTTGTGTTTTTCTCGTAAATTAAAGCCCTAATCGATCATGCTAATACTATACAGCATCACACTAAAGTAGCAGATCCACAAGATCCACAATGTTTTACTTGAGGGTTTGCAATACGTTTCTAGGAAGGGAAAAAGCACATTATGAAAAAAACATTGTCTACTGTAGATCTATTTTCACTATTTTTAGTTAGTTTAACTAGTTGTTTTTTTTGGAAACTGTCTACTTTTCAGTAATATAATAATTATAGCAACAATTGATTTTAGAAAGAAAATCTACTTTGTTTAACTTGCACTTTTGAATGTATGAAGTATTTTTTATTTAAAATCATGCACTTTTGAAGTGACAGAACAACATCCTCATTTCCTACACTTGCATCCTTTCCTTGCATGTCAGTACCTCTCACTGACGAAACATGTAGGACAGGGGTCTTCAACATTTTAGGGCCAAAGACCCCTTAGTTGAGAGAGAGATGAAGCAGGGACCCCCACAACCTTTGTGCTTTGACATCACAATCATTAGTGTATTTTTGATTAACGTATATTCGTGTTTTCAGATATTTAACCACTTGAAACGTCAATACTTCTCCCCTCTACACCAAACCTCTTTGCCGAAAATAGACGATCTACAAGCTCACAACGCCTCACGCTGCGAGGTGTTGGAGCTGGAAAGAAACTTGCCGAGATTCTTATTCTTGTTGTTTTACTGAGAAAAAGGTTAGAAATAACTTTAGGATTACGCATATCTTTCTGAGGTTAAGATTAGGAATAGGGTTAGGTTTTGGCACCATTTTACCGTATTTAAGGTTAGGAATAAGGTTAGGTTTAACCATTTAGGCATAGTTTACAGAGGTATATAAGGATATTAAGGATCTCAATGGAAAATAACAAATAAGCCTTGCCTTACCCGAGTTTCCTTTTAGTTGACATTGTATCAGTGAACTGTACTGTCATGAAACTGTACCTTTTCCTATCCAAAACTTCTAATAAGCCCAGGTGAGTTTCTTTCCGGCGACTCTTCTGGTATTCCTTGATCATACTACGTAAAAATAGCCAATCTACAGGCCAAGCAGGTACACCAGTAGGACACTAATTTACATAATAACATAAAAAGTAGAAATATGGAGATACAAGGTTTCTGCCCTGACAGCAACGATATGCAGGGTGTATATTATTGAGACAACACTCTCCGGGGGGATGACAAGTCAGCGGTGATGAAAAGTACCGGGCCTACAAGGTCACTGTGCTTTGAAAGCCTCCGCGATCGTAAGCACCGATACTTACAAAAAAAAAAAAAAAAGAAAAAAACACTCCATCAAAACAAAGCAGGGCCTCGGGGAGGGAGGGCCATTCCTCAATTTGACCGCCGCTAAAGCACGAGAGAGAGAGATATGCATCTCCTCACGGTCGCTTCAGCAAAGATTGGGGAAGGGAGATTTCTGTACTGTAGGTGAGTGAGAGAGAGAGAGCGAGAGAGAGACAGAGAGAGAGAGAGAGAGAGAGAGAGAGAGAGAAAGGGAGAGGATACTTAGAAGAAACGCTCCCTTTATGTTGTTGAATCAGTGGACGACGGTGAACAATACACTACATTGACTATGATAAGGAGGGCTGAGTGGAACAAAGAACCCTCTTGATCAATAATATGACACTAAACAATGGTTCTGAATGACCCCATGCATATAGAGGCGGTTCAAGGTCGGTGGGAGACACTGGGAGTTGTCTATAAGGACATTCATCATGGCATGTAAAACAAAAGGAGAAACGACACCAATGCAGACTTTATGTTGGTGTCAGGTATAGGACGCCTACTGGTTGTCGAGTAGCCCTGCCTGAAGCATTGTGCACCATTGCCTTCATTCTTTCAGGCGTGCAGACATGCAAGATGTGTGTCTGCATATTTGCATGTATACAGATGTGCCGGTATTTACTGTGATTTTTCCAGAAAATGCAATTGCATTATTTTCAGTGGTTTCTTTCCCTGTTTTGCTGTTCTATTTTTTTTATTGAGAACAGAGCTTATTTTTTGCAGAAACTAGCAAAAATAGCTGATCTACAATCTAAATATCTGCAAATCTACTGTATTGCCAATGGCAGGACATGTGAAGTGGTGAAATAGCACATCTGTAGGTTTTATGTTGGCAAAAGACACAGCCGTGCACACACGTTGACATTGACATATGGAAGCGTGTAATCCACACACGCACACATTGCATGCCATGCACTCAGTCAGTCAGGCAGGCACACACCCACATGCAAACATACATGTACACGCTCTCACCATATGACACTCAAACATGACGTGTAAGACCCCCCCCCCTGTTGTGCCTCTTATCTACTCCCAGCCTCCATCCTCCAATAGCCACCCTACCCCTCTCCTCATAACGTTCTCCTCCTCAGAGCAGAGCCCCCCCCCCTGTCCTGCCTGTCTGTATGCACACAATACGAGCTGACAGGTTAAGTGGCTCATACCTGCCCCTCTGGGCTAGAGCGAACACAAGAGGCAGGACCCAACGCATGTTATCTCTGCAAACGCTCCTTATTGTTGTCTCCTCCACGGAGACGTGCACAGGGGAGGAGTCAATGCAACCAGTTAGGGCAGGGGTTCTCAAACTGTGGGTCAGGACTCCCAGGGGGGTCCCCCAATGATTTTTGGGGTTATAACAGTTACAAGTGTATACAGTTCTAAAGTGACAATTTAAGGACTATATTAACAATTTTGCTGCCATTTTAAACATAGCTGTACTAAGCAGCTGCCAAATTGTCCTTACCTTTTAACTGATTTAGTGCCTATCCCGAACAAGTTCGGCTTTTCTTTTTTTTTTTACTCACCCTGAGCTGCTTGGACCAACGTGGGTGGTCCTGGCTCGTCCAGTACTTTCCAACGAGCCATTTTAGATGGTCCGACGATTTATTCCATTGAAAATGGTTTAAAATAAAGTTTAGACTCCCCCCCAATGTTCACTGAATGTTCACTGTCGGCGGTGCGACGTATTCCAGTGTGCCTATCCCGAACTAGTTCGGCTTTTTTAATAAAATGAATTAAATAATCCGAGGCCGCACCGAAGCCTGGCTCTAAATTTTCAATCTAGGCCGCCGACCGAAAGCCCTTTCCACCGGCCCGTAATCGGGTAACGCCGCCGTATCGCACCGCCGAATCCAATACAAAGTCACATCTTTAGAGAGCATTTTCTCTGAACTGTGTTCTAATCTTAGCGTGAACGTTTTATTTACGGCTTAAATCGCAGAATATCTATCTTCTAAATGAGCTATCAGCCTATAGCTATCTGAAGCCATTTTCATCCGGGTCTTTTTCATCACATGCACAAACGTGAGCACGCACGTGACTGCAACATGGCTCCCTGTCTGTTGCAGCGCTCGCCTATGGAGTAAAGCCTGGCCACTCAACAGACTTTGACTTTGGTGCCCCCAAGTGGCACAGAAAGAGTTAACGTGGGCACGTGCACGCATAGTGCATGATCTGTGCGCGACTCATGTAGTAGACAAGATGACAGCTTTCGAATAAAAAAAAATTCATTGGAATAGACAAATCCGTTGCCAGGCTGTTACCCCTGATGTATCCGCCAGTGTTACATAAGAAAACATTGGAAACGGCCAGCTGTGCGCTATGGTAACACGTGGACACGTGCACATAGCAGACGATATGTGCGCGGATCATATGCCAGGCGGGGTAGAGGAATCAAACCGCTACAAAAAAAAAAAAAAAAAAAACATTCTATGGCCGTGCAGCTCCTTCCTTTGTTTACAAGGAAAACATATGGGCCGGGAGCTATGATTAGCTTTCAGACCGGATATGGAAACCTAGATCCAGTCTAAACAGGAAATACGACCGGATACAGTTAGGGGGCGGGCCTAAAGTCTCCGAAGCGGCTATATACAGCGACCATACTTTTAATCGTTTCATAATGATTAAAGCTAATTAAATCTTCGGGCTCCTCGGGCATCGCAGAGAGGTACAGTGGGAAATCTCCGGTTTCGACGGGGATCGCGGGAAATGAGTTAAGACTATGTGGACATGAATTGAATAATCGAGAAACACACTTTTGTATGTTTAAAAAGGTTGTATATCTCAACGAATTGATTAACCACTCAAACCCTATTTTATTATATTTAGTGCAGAAATTGGATTAATTGCGGGTCGCATTTACTATGAAAAAATGTATCTCATGTGTCACGCCTCATGTCACGCTCCATATATGATCAAGACCGAAGTAAGTGTGCAAGTGTGGTTGCTGTAACGAGAATCACAAATTAATTCTGTCCTTGTCCCTTTTATGGCCATGGAGATCCCTGATGTCATCAATATTAAGCCCATATCTGGGAATGCCCATATATGGACATATTGTGTCAGTCTCATGATAACCAATCTCCAGAATTGGTCAAGCTTCACAGCCTCGTGACATCTTAATATCTTATAAAATGGGCAGAGCAGGCGCAAACCTCTGGGATTAAAAAAAGAAAAAAACTCACATACCATATCTATCAAAAGATGTGTCATGGTATGTTTTCTTAAAAGCCTTTAAAAAAAGAAGTTGCCAAGGGACCCAAAACCTAACTCACTGAAACCCTTGTCACACTGTTTACACACAAAGGGTTTTTCTCCACTGTGGATACGCTGGTGCTTCTTCAGGGAACCTAACACACTAAAAGCCTTATCACACTGTTTACAGTCAAAGGGTTTTTCTCCATTATGGATACGCTGGTGTGTCTTCAGGTTACCTAATACACTGAAACCCTTGTCACACTGTTTACAGACAAAGGGTTTTTCTCCACTGTGGATACGCTGGTGTGTCTTCAGAGAACCCAAGTCACTGAAACACTTGTCACACTGTTTACATTTGAAGGGTTTTTCTCCACTGTGGATACGCTGGTGAGTCTTCAGGTTACCTAATACACTGAAACCCTTGTCACACTGTTTACACACAAAGGGTTTTTCTCCACTGTGGATACGCTGGTGTGTCTTCAGAGAACCCAAGTCACTGAAACCCTTGTCACACTCTTTACACACAAAGGGTTTTTCCCCAGTGTGGGGACGCTGGTGTGTCTTCAGAGCCGGTTTCTCTAATGTTTCCTTACTTCTCCTGGCTGAGATGAAGTCCTCACAAGATCGTGGTTGGTTCTGGCTGGTTAAACAGCTGGTGATTTTCCGACAGGAAGATGAGGGAAGCTGTCCAATGCTCATCATTTGACAGTAGAGGATGCTGTGGCTTCTCTTCATGTGTTCATGGAGGAGGATCCAAGACGTGAAGGCGTATGGACACTCCGAACAGGACACCTGTGTCTTGGAAGATTGGTTCATGGACACCGCTGCTGCGGCTGCTATACTTGGATTGTGAATTGGAAGGTGTTCCTTTGTCCCTTGCAGGCTGGAAAGATTTGGTTTTGATATATTCTCTGTCACTCTCTTTCTCCCCTTTTGTTGTCTATGACTCTCTGACTCACTCTCTTTCTCCCCTTTTGTTGTCTATGACTCTCTGACTGTAAAGAGCCTCTTAGTCATACTCAGACTAAATGTGATGTTTAAAAACTGCGTCACATCTTATTCAGGTAAGGTTGACCAGAGCTCTGGTCTGATGTCACACAACACAAACCATTGACATCATTCCGAACTAAAAAGATGCAATTGGAAATTGCAAGTGTGGTTGCCGTTGACTCTAATGGGGTGCCAATCAGAGAGGGGGAAAATCACAATATCAGCGTTTCGAAACTTTTAAATATATGCATGCTGCCCACGTATGGAGATCTCTGTATCAGTCAGTCCGTGTCCCCTTTATGCCAATGTATGGAGATGTCTGTATATGAGGAGATCCCTGATATCATCAGTATATGGGCATGCTGATATGCCCATATGAGTTTTAGCATTGTCCCATTCAAGTAAATGGAGAAAATGTATTCACTAATAAATTAATATATAAATTAAACAGAGGTTTGCGCCCGCTTCACCCGTTTTTCAGTACGATTTTGGACATAATATGACCGTTTATCCTGTTCTGATTGGCTACAGCAGGGGTATCAAACTAAATTTACCTTGGGGCCGCTGGAGGCAGAGTCTGGCTGAGGCTGGGCCGCAGCCTCAGCGCACATGCACTAATAAAACAAATTAGTGCATGTGCACTAATTTGTTTTATTATTATACTGTAGTTTCATACCAGTCTAACAACTACTGTATCTATCTCCCCATCAAATAAATAAAAAATAAAAAAAATCCAATCTTCTCAAATGTCTTTTTTATCTTTTAACACAAAATAAAAAGAAGGACCCTGGTGTAAACAAGTTGTGTTTAAGTTATGGAACATGTACTGTTAACTGTACCACAAGCGATGGTGGCCAAAGCTGGAACCACAGGTGGGATGAACAATACATGCACAAGCAAAAGAGCGCACCGCTGGGGTCTGCTATGGGGTTCAATGGATGTCCTTTGACGTTCGTGATCGTGACGTTCGTGACGTCAGACGTTCGTTGACGTAAGAAAAATTGGATCATCCAGATGATCCAATTCCCCCACAGTGCACCTGTATTCAGCTACTTCCGCATGGTTCAAAACGCCACTGAGCACTTGCATTGAAATGAGTAGCTGGGGGCGGGGCTATCCGTTCTCTATTCATATCCTAACCCTAACCTCAGTAAAACTATACCTAAACCTAACCCTAATCCTAACCCTAACCTCAGTCAAATTATTCCTAATTCCCCGAAGGAGGCGGCACCTGCTCCACCTTGTGCCCAAAAACGAGCGCTCCTGTTCTCAATCTTACTGATTCTCAAAAACACTGTGACATATACTCTATGGGAGAGGAGAGCAGGTGAGAAGAGGTGAGAGGAGGTGAGGAGAGGTGAGATAGCAGTGGAAAGCAGAGGGAGGTGGATGTTGACACAGGTTGTCAGGGGGACCAATCGATTTCACAGCTGGTTAGACATGTACCATCGTGCCCCTCTAGCAGAGAACTAGATGGAGCTTGGCTGGTGATTTCACAAACCATTCTCTCGCCTGTCTGGTCAAACTCAACTGAGCTGTAAGACTCCTTTCTCCAGAGGTGGGGACACAAGGTACCGTGCTGCACATACTAATCCTCCCTGTGGTGGCCCAAATACTCTACCCCAATGTTTCAAAGTTACTCCTGGTCAAATATTACTCAAATACATATCAAATAACTTGAATTAAAGTACTGTAGTTCAAGTATTTAAATGAGCAAATTATAATTCATTTTTAATATCAATGCATTGCTGTATTAAAATTGAGACCTAAAAATAAATCAAAGACTTCCCAGAAAAGAATTTCAATTTGATTACAAAACTTGCCTAGAGCAGGGGTCTTCAACGTTCTTTCTGGCCATGCAAGGACCCCTTAGCTGAAAGAGATGAAGCTAGGGACCCCCACTACATATTGTATAAAATTGTGTTCCAAATTAAACTTTCGTTGATTTCATAGATACAGTAGTTTAACCCTTAAGTTCTGTTCGGAACAGTTCAATTCCAAACAATTCTTATGATATACAGGTACTGTATGGTAAAATAAACAGTGAACTTAGAGTTGAAGCATCTGGCAAGAAAAAGCGCTGTTCAGTGTGTCCCACAACAGCAGACCGGAAGACAGACTGCAGGAGGTGCAAGAAGCTCTTTGCATTAATTTTTATTTATCTGGACATTGTCAGAAATAAACTGGACCACCAAAAAAAGCAGTATATGGATGCCGATGTGCAGGTGGTTTACAAGAGTGGCATTGTAAGAGTTTTCAGCTCATTTTGATTATCACGATAATATCGTTATCCAATTATTTTGGCCACAATACTCGTGGCATGAAATGTTAGTACCACGCCATCCCTAACCACCTGCCCCCTACACAGACCACTTTCGGAAGCAGGCCCTAGATCTTCCACCTATATGACCAGAGACGAGGGCATGGCGACACGACACTGAGCTGGAAATCTGACGATATACGACGAAAGAAGAAGGTGCCCTCTCCTCCACCGTGTGTAATACTCTTCATCCCTGGGTACTAGGCCCAGGCTGCCCTTTCCTCTTCACACTCACACATTCATGTATTTTCCAGCCCAGTTGGCAAAGAACTCAGGGCTCAGCACTCAACTCAAAACGAAAAGAATAAAATAAAAATAAAAAAAGAGAGCAAGAAAATAAATAGTAAAGGTTTCTCTAGGGGAAAAAAATCACTTCTTAAGCTGAGAATTTGAAACAGATTCATTGTTATGCAACAACAGCATTCTGGGAAGACCTGTGGACAGTCGACTTTTATTTTACACTTCATAAGTTTCCTCTAATGCTAAAGAAAGGCGTTTAAAATGCAGTTAAGAGAGATTGTTAATGGCTAGTAATGCATGATAAGAGTATGATTAATACATTTTACATGACATGGCAATGTGGTCACTGTGGTTCTCAAGGAGGTTCCAGGGGGTAGTAGTAATAATAATGCAATACAGACAGTACAACTAAATGATTGATAGATAGTCACGAACTAACTCGACACGTACTGTACAGTACAAGTCTCTTTGTTTGTTTGTTTGATTGATTGATTGATTGATTATTTTATTAGACAAAAATGGAGAACAGTACAAATTTAGTCAATACAATTGAAATGTAGTACAGTACAAGTACAGTTAAACACCCTGCCTAAAAGGAACATCTCAAATAAGACCTTTTATGGTCTTTTTTATGTTGAAAGCCCTCTGTATTTATTTCATGGACATATTAAATAGCAAGCAAAGAAAACATTCAATAATATCGCAGTTATAAAAACACTATATGTACAGAATCGGGGAAACAAGGGGATTGGGTGGGGCTAAGGTCACTTCTCACCTGTCTATGGGAGAAGTGATACCTACCTCCTTCTCTGGCCTCCTGAAAGGTGAGTTTTCAGGGCTGAACTCTGATAGTGTACGAATTGGTTCCATTTTTGGCATGTTTGGCAGGTTTGCTTGGGTTTGTCTTGAGTGATTGATTTAATACTTTATCAACCGTTTGCAAAAAGTACAGAGGCACAGTTATAGAAAAATGCTAATGATAACACAAAAATCAAACCTCGGTTCGAAGTGAAGCGGTGAACTTTTATTCTATGTGTTCTAGAGCTATGAACTATGTATATACATTCGGTTCGAATTGAAGCGGTATGTGTTCTAGAGCTTCAGAATTCAGAATTCTGAATGAATGAATGATTTTATCTGGAGGGCCGAATTGTTATGTGAAGCTTGACCAATCCTCAAAGTATTAGACATTTTTAATCATCCAATCATCAGACCGGGACATATTCTGGACGTACGGGACAGATAAAACCTGTTCATTCTGGACTGAAATGACCATATATGGACGTGGGGGACACACATGGGACACACATTTACGGACAGATAAAACCTGTTCATTCTGGACTGAAATGACCATATATGGACGTGGGGGACACACATGGGACACACATTTACGGACAGATAAAACCTGTTCATTCAGGACTGAAATGACCATATATGGACGTGGGGGACACACATGGGACACACATTTACGGACAGATAAAACCTGTTCATTCTGGACTGAAATGACCATATATGGACGTGGGGGACACACATGGGACACACAAAGCCACTCTTTGATTGATTGATTGAAGGCTTTATTAGAAGTTTGCATAGGAAAATGTACAGATTCATGACGGTACAGTTCACTGGTACAAGGTCTACTAAAAGGAGATCCATGAAAAGACTAAGCTTATTTCAACAGGAAACCATTAAAGTATCTCATATAACATTGAATGACAGACAAATAGAACACAGTACTATGCAGTAGATATGTAAAGAAAAAAAAAACAGTAGGTCTATACAATCAGTAAGTACAGTATATACAATATATACAAGGAAGGGGCAGGTAACAGTAAGTCTAAACAATCAGTATGTACAGTATATACAAGGAAGGGGCAGGGAGGGTAGGGTTGGGCTAGGTTTTTTACCAGTTGCGAACGGCTGCTGCCTGTAAGTGGTTTTTCAGGGCATTTTTAAAGGATGCTAGTGATCCACACTCCTTTATGGCCTTCGGTAAGGCATTCCACATTTTTGTGGTGTAGCAGAAGAACGAGTTCGACCCTTTCTTTGAGTTGACTCTGGGTTGAACGTGATCTGTGGCACTGCCTCTGGTGTTGTAATTATGGACATCCTTAACGTTTATAAAGAATTTTGACAGGTACTTGGGTATCATAGTGGTGTGGTGTATCTTGTACACCAGGCCCATTGCAAGTTGCTGTACTCTGTCATCTATTCTGAGCCACCCTACTCTTAACTGGTGAGTAGCGGTGAGGTGAGTCTGATAGGGAAGGTTAAGCAGGACCCTAATTAGTTTATTTTGGGCTGTTTGGAGTTTAGTTTTAAGGGCTTGTGGGGCGTCACGATACCATACGTGGACTCCGTAGTCAAAGAGGGGCTGGATTATTGCACCAGCTATGGTCTTCAGTGTGTTGAAGTTGACCATTGGGGCGATCCTCTGTAGGAAACGAGTTCGTTGGTTGATTTTTGTTATTACTTTTGAAGTCATCTTTTCGCTGGAAAGATTAGCTTCAAGGATACATCCTAAGTAAGAGATTTCGTTTTTTCGTGTTATGACCTTGTCACCCACTTTGATTGTGAAGTCATCTACCTTTTTGAGATTATGATTTGATCCAAAGAGGATGGACTCGGTTTTTCCCAGGTGAATTGATAATTTGTTGTCGTTAAGCCATGTGCAGATCTTACTCAGTTCAGAGTTAAGTGTCTTTTCAACCTGCAAGTGGTCCTTGCCCGAGACTAGGAGAGCCGAGTCATCCGCGAACAGGAACAGGTTGCAGTCGCAAGCAGATGCCATGTCGTTCACGTATATTAGGAACAACAGAGGTCCCAGTATGCTACCTTGAGGAACACCACAGCTTACTGGGAGGGGGGGGGACAGGGTTCCGTTAATCTCCACCACCTGTTCCCTCCCCACCAGGTAAGATTGCATCCAGCTCACTGCTGCGCTGTCAAGACCGATGGCTTTTAGTTTCTCAATCAGAATAGCATGATCCACGGTGTCAAATGCCTTCTGGAGGTCCATCATGACCATGCCACTATATTTGCCCTGATCCGCTTCGCGTTTGATTTGGTCAGTCAAATAGAGAAGGCATGTGTCAGTGGAATGGGATTTTCTGAATCCAGATTGGAACTCGTAAATCAGATTATTCTCATCGAGATAACTTGCAATCTGTTCGTAGACTATTTTCTCCATGACTTTGGATATGGAGCTAAGAATGGAAACGGGGCAGTAGTTTCCAGGGTCTAGTTTGCTACCTTTTTTGTGCAGGGGGGTTACTTTTGCTAGTTTGAAGTCCTGGGGGACATGACCCTGTTCGATGGAAAGGTTAATTATGTGGGTAATGATTGGAGCAATGGTGGCGGCTGAATCTCTGAGAAATCTAGCTGGGATTTTATCAAGGCCAGTGGCCTTGTGCTGAGGTAGGGCGCTCAATTTTTTAAACACTTCATCAGTTGTCACTGTGGAAAGTTTAAAGCTGTCTTTTCTGACGCCCAGTTTTTTGTAGAATTTTTTAACACATTCTTCACCATACCGCCCAGATGGGGCGACCAGTCTTTCGACCAGTGAACGGGCTGTGGTGGTAAAGGTTTTGTTAAGATGGGTAGCCACTTCTCCTTTGTCAGAAATGAGAGCGGCGTCCGTTTTGATGTTTATGTTGTGGCATATGGTTTTTGATTTTAAGCCTAATTGGTTGTTAAGCAACTTCCATAGGTCTCGTGGTTTGTTTTTGTATTCCTCGATTTTGTCGTCGATGTAGTTTTTTTTGGCGGATCTAACTAGGGCGGTTGTCTGGTTTCTAAGTTTCTTGCATTGAGCAGTAAGATGCTCAATGTGGATTTTGAGGTCATGGTTGTATTTTTTTCTAAGCTTTTTGCAGCACTTTCGTTTTTCATCGTATTTTTTGTCTCTGAGTTTAGCTGATTCTGCAATATCTGAGTTATATTTGGAAGCGGCTTTTACCGCTTAAAAAAACCCTAAGCGCAATGGGTTTCCAAACATTCCATTGTAGTCCTGTGGTTACCACGTAATGTTAATATAGGATGTATAACATCCTAGTAAGCATGATTTAACATGTCGTTGCTACACTGTCGTATTGTCTGTTATCAACGTTCCAATTTAGGTTTGGAGGACTGAACATTACACCATATGTTTCCATGGCAGCATCAATTAGAGCATCCCACCTGAATGCAACCTATACAGTACATAGAGATGTAAGCATAAATGTGCTGTGATGAAGCTCTGATAGACCCATGCACGGCTAAAAATAAAATGAAACGCTGCATACATCTAAGAGAACTGAAATCTCTTCTGTCACTTACTGCGTGACTGTCGTTAGGGTTATGAAAGGGATGTTGAGAGTACAGGAGGAATAGTTAATGATACTGTCAGCGGTGCAGTTAATTAGTGTGGTTGCCCGTGCAGGACAACCAGACTATAGTACTTGTCCGACTTTATTCCATCCATCCATCTTTCCATCTTTCTTACTTTCTTTCCCTTCCTAGGTAAACTTTATTTTGCCGTGCTACTCCTCCCACAGTTTTGGTGGCACGCACTTCGGCCATATCGTCAAAGCGACCGGCTTCATCGGGATTCGATTCCTTGCATTTTGCATAGAAAAGAAAAATGCCATCGGTTATGTCATCAATGTGTCAGGTGACGTCCAGGCAACCCCGGAAATAATTGGTGACCCATAGGCTAGCGAACAACACGATCCAGAGTCAAAACACTAAACTTGTCAAACTCGTCCCGTGGCAGGCAATGGGTTTTGACTGATCAGACAGGTGGGGGCCCGCGGCGGACACTTTCGATTTTTAAGCGGACCCTGATCCATAAAATGTACGGGGAAACACTACTTTTACAATTCAACTGCAGCAGACAATGAAAATCGCACACCTGTAACCCTAGCTGGTGCTCAATAAGCTCGCCAGATTAGCATTCAACACCCAGATGCAAATTTCAGTCCAATCAGCTTGGAAAAAGGGAGATCCTTTCTTCTTTTTCCTCCCCCATTTGTTAAGCTCCCCTTTCTCCTTTCTGTGTGGAAATTAGGCTGGGCACACACTCCAAATCAAGTGTGTGTGCACTCATTAGCTCTCCCCTCATATCGCACAAAGGAGCGCCGGCTACAAAGCTAGCGACGGAAAGTAACTGAGTGCATTTACTTGAGTATGGTACTTAACCATGTAAACCCCCATATGGTTGAGCCGAGTCTCTCAGGGCTCTATACTAGTGGCTTGTCCACTTTCGCTCTACATTAAATATCTTCGCTGAGAATAGCCGATCGACAAGCTCACTACGTGTTGCAACGCAATGTGCTGTGAGCTTGTCGATCTGCTATTTCCTGCGAATGTTTTCCCACAGAATATGGATCCTGGGGCTTAAGTGGTTAAGTACAATGGTGTGGTAGTTTTACTTTACTTGAGTATTACATGTTTAATAAAAAAAAATGCTTTTACTCCTCCACTACATCCACAGTCAAATAGTGTACTTTTTATTCCACTGCAATTATTTGAAGACTTCAGTTTCTAGACTTCCTTTGTAGATTTAGATTATTACAGAACACACATTAACCTAGGAACCATTTTATTACTTCAGCTATTCTAAAATGGGCAATGTAAAAGCTTCAGCGGTAACATGACATTAGGTCGAACACCCTTTGGATCGACCACCAAACTCTAACCCAAACCCTAATCCTAACCTCAGTAAAACTATGCCTAACCCTAACCCTAAACCCTAACCCTATCTAACCTGCCGACGCTCGCGGGTGATTATCTAACCTGCCGACGCTGTTCGACCCAACGAGTGTTCGACCTATGGGGCAGTCCCCGCTTGAGCTTATAGATCGCCAATATTTAAAAAAAATTACACATTTTCCAAAAAGTGACTTCATTTTACTTTGGTAGTATATTTTGACGGCAATATGTTTGCACTTTTACTCAAGTAAAAGTATAACACAGGTATGATTTCTTCTGTTTTACTAGCAACAGAGGATTTCCATATTGTATTGCTACTTTTACTTGAGTAAAAAAATAACCAGGGTACTTATTCCACCACTGAAATCAAGTGTGTGTGTGCACTCATTAGCTCTCCACTCATATCTTACAAAGCAGCGGCGGCTGGTACAAAGCACTGGGATTCCAGCTCCTATTTAGAGCCCATGCCTCCAGGAGTCCATCTGCAGCCATAATGCGCTTTACATCATTTTGTCCTCGCCTTTTATCTCCCCCACTTCTTAAGGAGTAGCCGACGCGCTACTAAGTCATTAGGGACCGACGATAGCCTCCCCGCCAATAATGAGATACAGGGAGAAGATGGGGGACGTTCGGTGCGCTACGGGGCAGACCCACTTTACGGGGGCATAATCACTCATCCAGCCAATGAGGGTCTTCGCCCTATACGTCGTCAATTAATTGAGTTGATTACGATTAGCGGCAGCGGAGGAGTTCTTGGGTTCCGTCTGCTTCCGACCCCAAGACTTTGGCCTAATTTGCCTCCTGGCCAGGGATGCTGGCTGAGAGTCATCGGGACTCATTAAATGTATTTCTCGCTGCAGTTTCTTTTTTCCTTAGATGGAATCAACTTGCCGTTAACTATAATGTGCATAGGGGAAGAATGACTATTTCTTTCATTGATTTTTGTCCGTAACCCTAGAACGGTAGGTTCCGTACGGAACCATTGTTTACTTAGATATGGAAGGATGACCTCCCACTTGGGTAATGACGCCCACTACTTCAGCTCCCGTACTAACGTAGGTAGGAAGGGCCTGTCACTCAAACCGGAGTGACCCGCCTCCAGGCTATATAAGCCCCCGGAGGCGGAAGTAACATCCTCTTAATACCACTCTCTGCCACATTCAGTGAAACAGAGGGGCATTACGTGGGAGGTCATCCTTCCATATCTAAGTAAACAATGGTTCCGTACGGAACCTACCGTTTACTGTCAATATTCCAGGATGACCTCCCACTTGGGATTCTTAAACTCCCCTCTAAGCCACAACCTACTCTCATACCCCCACACACCCCTCATACGGGTGAGCACAGCCCAAACGGGCGTGACCCATCACCCAGAAGGTCCCAGGCCCACCGGACCTGGGTGTGAAGGCATGAGAAAATAAGGAGAGACCCTGACAGACCGAAGTCCGCCTCATTCAACTAAATGAAAAGGACAAGTCCGCCTTATAAGTAAGACACACTATATAAGGAAAACACAGGGTCCCCCCAAAATACCCCAGGTGGCTACATGCCCACCTGTGGGAGGGGAAGATCCGACTCCTCTATGACGTAGAGGAGGCAACTGCACCCAGAACCGAATGCGCTAACGAAGAGGATTCGATATCCAGGTGATAGTAGGCTGCAAAGGTAGAAGGCGAAGACCAATTCGCCGAAACACAAATCTCCTGAACGGAGACTCCCTTTGCCAGTGCCCACGAAGTAGCCACACCTCTAGTGCTATGGGCTTTAAGTGCCGCCGGCACTTCCACACCCGCACTAGAGTAAGCCAGCCTAATAGCATCCACAATCCACCTCGAAAGAGTGGGTCTAGACACCGGCTTTCTGACAAGAACATTGCCCATTTCCACGAAGAGCTGAGAAGAAGCTCTAGAACCAGCAGTCCTGTCACAGTAGGCCTTCAATGCCCTGACAGGACAAAGGCAATTCAGCCGTTCATCCTCCACCGAGACAAACGGAGGAGGATGAAAAGCCAGAAGAACAACAGGCTCCTTAGGAACCACCATGTTCTTAGGAACAAACTTAAGATGAGGCTTGAGCAACACCTTGAGATCATTGTTCATAAACTGCATGCACTCCGCAGACACCGAGAGAGCTTGCAGGTCACCAACTCTTTTAGCCGTGGCCAAGGCCAGCAAAAGAGCCGTCTTGAAACTCAAAAGTTTCAAAGGCATCCCTACAAGCGGCTCAAAGGGAGCCCGACATAGGCCCCCTAGAACCACCTGCAGATCCCAAACTGGGAACAAAGACCTAGTCACCGGCCTCAAACGTTCAACTCCTTGCATGAACTTGATGACCTCCGGGACTTTAGAAGGTGCCTTGCCCGCCACCCCCAGGTGACAGGCATTAATAGCCGCCAAATACCCCCTAAGGGTAGAAAATGCCAGACCACTTTTCAAGCGGTTCTGCATAAATTCCAGAATTTCCTGGGCTGACGCCACATGAGCCACCACAGGTGGAACACGCGACTCACACCAGTCCTCAAAGGCATTCCACCTTCCATCATAAGACGCCCTCGTAGAGGGCGCCTTAGCACTCTGAATGGTAGCAACCACTTCAGAAGAAAAACCGGCTGCCAGCAGGTTTAACCTTTCACGTGCCAAACCCACAGGTCTAGGACCTGCAGGTCTTGGTGGAAGATCTCCCCCCTGGCCTGACTCAACAGGTCCCTGCACTGAGGCAGCTGCCAACCCGGTTCGCAAAGGAGAGGGGCGATCGCCGATCTCCACGTGCCCTTGTAGGGAGCCACCAGGAGCATCTCCAGACCGAACCTCCTGACTCTCTCCAGAGTGGGTCGGATTAAGTCGAAGGGGGGAAACGCGTACAATAGACCTCTCGGCCACGTGTGCGCTAAGGCGTCCAACCCCAAGGGAGGACTGCCCTTCACCGCGAAGAACAACGGACACTTCGTATTCTCCGCTGACGCAAACAGGTCCGCCACTGGCTGACCGAACTTGCGAAAAATCTGGCTCGCCACCCTGGGGTGGAGAGACCAATCCTCGTAGCGAGGACCTCCCCTGGACAGGAGATCTGCTCCGCTGTTGAGGAGACCTGGGACGTGTAAGGCCCTGATCGACTTGAGGCGCGACAAGCACCAAACCGTCAATTCTCGAGCCAGACGGTCCAGTGGCAACGACGACAGGCCCCCCTGTTTGTTGACATAAAACATGGCCGTCGTATTGTCTGTCCTGACCAGGACGTGACAATGCAAAATCCAAGGCTCGAAATGCTTGAGCGCCAGGAGTATAGCCATCAACTCCAAATAGTTGATGTGACGACCCCTCATCTCCAGAGGCCAAAGCCCCTGCGCTGTGCGCCCCTCGAAAGTGGCTCCCCATCCACTGAGACTGGCGTCTGTCGTGATCGACTTGCGGGAAACCACCTCGCCAATCGAGACTCCGCTGGTGAGGAACCCCTCCACCAGCCACGGAGACAGGGCGATCGCGCAGGAAGGGGAAACCGTAACCTTCTTGTACTTCAAGGAGGGCGGGATCCCGAGGGATAACATCCATCTTTGAAAAGGTCTCATATGAAACCTGCCCAAACGCAACAGATGTACTGCGGAAGCCATCATTCCCGTCAGTACCATGCAACTCCTGTAAGTGACCTCCTGGCCCACTTGAAAGGAGTCGAGACATTCCCGAAACCTGTCCACCCTCTCCTCCGAGAGACGGGCCGACATGTCGGATGAGTCCAGAAGGACCCCAATGAATGTAAGACGACTTGCTGGAGTCAGCATGCTCTTGCCGTGGTTGACTATGAAACCTAAGGCCTTCAGGTGAGCCAAAACCACTTGTGTGTGACGCGCCACTTCGTGGGCGGAGCTCGCTGAAATCATCCAATCGTCGATGTACGTCGCCAACCTGACGCCCTGCTGTCTCAGCGGGGCGATGGCTGCTTCGGTCACTTTCACGAAAACCCTCGGGCTCAGTGACAGACCGAAAGGGAGTACTGTATACTCGTACAGGCGACCCTCGAAGGCGAACCGTAGGAATTTCCTGTGTGGGGGATAAATCTGGACGTGCTGATAAGCATCCTTCAGATCCACTGAACAGTGGAAATCCCCTTGCCTGACCGACCGTAACATGGTGGGTACAGTTAGCATCCTGAAAACGTATTTCTTCAGGTACACGTTTAGTGCCTTTAGGTCCAGGATGGGACGTAGCCCCCCCCCCTTTTTGGGCACCAGGAAATAACGGCTCCAAAATCCCATGCGGGATTGGGTCCTGTCCAGCTCCACTATAGCACCCTTGCTTAGCAATGAGCTGATCTCTTCTCTCAAAAGACTTGCTTTTAAACCACGCGCCCTGGTATGAATAACCCTGCTCGAAAGCGGGGGTATGTCTGCGAACTGTAACCTGTAACCCCTGGTTATCGTTCGAAATACCCAATGGCTCGGGTTGCATAACTTCCACTGGCGCGCGCAGCGTGCTAGCGTGTTTTGAGCGAGAGAAACCCCACCACTGTGCTTCCGTGACGGCGGAGCTTTTTGGCGGCCGGACCGGAAGTGGGGAACCTGCGTATCCGTATCCGGAACGACCGGATGCGGATCGCAAGGGTTCAATAGGCCGCATGGCGGAAACACCTTCTGGTTGTACCGCTTGACTAGCGGAGCTATTTTGCGGCGGGACCGGAAGTGGGGAACCTGCGTATCCGTATCCGGAACACCCGGATGCGGAGCGCAGGGGTTCAATAGGCCGCAAGGCGGGAACACCTTCTGATTGTACCGCTTGACTAGCGGAGCTTTTTTTGCGGCCGGACCGGAAGCGGGTAGCTAGCGAATCCGTATCCGGTGAAACCGGAAGCGTTCGGTTTTCGCTCGATAGAGCGACAGGAAGAGCAAAGCGATTCGACTGATAAACAGACTCGCCCACAACTAAAGCATTCTCCCCTGACAGGAGAGGAACTTTTACGTTTAATACCTGCTCTAAGGCCTTTATGCTTGTCCCTTGACCCGGGCTCATAGTAGGCCGACAGAATTTCTGACTCAAGGTTAAATTCATAGCATCGCTCACGCGAGGGAAAATCCACTCGCGCGCATGAGGAACCATATAATTGTTTGACGTTAACATTACTGGTTGCTGATAAAACCTTTGACTGATTAAAGAGTCCTGACGGGACTCCATCATTCTTACAGGAGGCATGCATAAAGGAGTCATATTGTCGACGCGAGGGATATCCCACTCGCGCGCTTGAGGAACCACATAATTGTTTGACATTAACATTACTGGTTGCCGATAAAACCTGTGATTGATTATCGAGTCCTGACAGGACTTCATCATTACTACAGGAGGCATGCACGATGGGGTCGTCTGTGCTAGTGCGAGAGAGTTGGACAGAGACAGACTTTGCTCTTTCAACATTTTTATTGTCGACACAGGAGGCATCAAATTCCACATTTTCATTTCCCCGACACGGGGTACCGAAAAACGCCCTCGTTTGGGGGGAGGGGGACCGAGAGACACCTCGGACCCCCGCCCCAGCACAATCCCCCTCTTCCGAGTGTCATTTGCGCTGTCCCCTACCGCGGCCACCGCGGTAGGAAGACTGCTGCCTGCCATCCTTGGACGGGCGGCGCGGCTGAGCGCGCTCGGGAACCACAACCTTGCTGCGGGGCCTGTCAGGCGCCCTGGCTGCAGAGGCTCCCCTGGAGGAAGACGAGTGCTTCTTAAAAGAAGCAGAGCGGCCCCTTTCCTTGACGCGGGAGGAGCGGGACGCCCTCCTAGCTTGCTGCGGTTCTTCCTGTGGCACTGTGGTGGACTCGACGATGTCCTTAGCCGCCTTGAAGAAGGTAACTCTACCCTGCAGCAGCTCCAAGCCCCCACCCATGAGGGTGGTGGGACTGTTCTCCATGTTAATGAGAGACTTGTACATCTCCCCGCGAGGACCTAGAGGCTTCTCGCCCACGTCCCTCTTAGGCTCGAGGTCGACATAGTCGAGCCAGCGGGCTCTCTCAGACTGGAGGTTATAGTCCATGGACCTGCCCATCCACTTAACCGCATGCCAATTGACCTTCAGCATGATGTCAAATAAAGTGTTCAGTTCAGCTGTGTGCTCCCCCGTGGGCAGACCTTTGACCAGGTCCTTGGTGGAAGCGAGCAAGAGCTGGATTAAATTCAGGTCCTTAGCGGCCAGAGCAGCGGACCGGTAGGCGTTACGAGCCCTGTCCGACTGCAGCTTGTCCTCCAGGACAGTGAACCCCGGCGGGTTGGTGCCGACGGGGCCGACAAACGGCCCGTTTTTAGCCGTGCCTACATCCTTGTACTGGGGTCTGACGGAACCCAGAAAAGATTGTGCCAACAGGTGGTCCAGGTTAGGGCAGGTGGACATGCCTGCCTCCGCACCGCCCACCAAATCCAACACAGAAAAAGGCAGCTTCCTGGGGTCTTTGTGTGTCTTCCATGAGGAATGGAGGGCCTTGGTGAAACCTTTCACCAGCGGCAGCCTGGAGAGGACATACGGGGCGGGAACCGAAGGCTCCTGCCCGGGCATTTCGTCATCATCCTCGGCCTCTTCAGAGGGGAGAGGAGGTGGCAACTCCTCTCCAACTCTGGCAAGAGCTCTCATGTAGACCGTGAGATGATCCAGCATTTCTGCTGCAGAATCGACGTCCTCTGCTCCCGCTTCACCCGCTTGACTGGCGGGTGGAGGGGCAGTGGTGCCTGAGGAGGACTGGGAGCTCCCTGCGGCGTCCAGTTGACGTGCTGGAGCCGCAGGGGCATTACCTTTCACTGTGACCGTGAGTCGAGAACCATCGCCCTCGACGGAGTCCTCCTCCTCCTCGGCCGTGTATCCAGAGTATTCAGAACCAGAACCCTCGCTCTGACAGGAGCTCAGGTCCGACTCTCGCCTGAAAGTCTGGACTGTTTTGGTGATGCTCACGTCGAGGGGAACGTCCCCGACGGTCACATCCGAGCGTTTCTTTTTGGGCACCGCGCCCGAAGGGGAAAAGGCTACCGGAGGGATGTTAGCCTTCTTGGTCGCCTTCTTAGCGGCGACTTCACCAGACCCGCCAGCTCCAGTGACAGTGGAGCTAGCTGCGGTCGGTTGCGCGGCAGGCGGTGTCTCATGTAGCACGGCGCCATCTTGACTTGGAATGGCGCGCTGTTTGCCAAACGGATCTCCGGAAGGCAGCGCCGCACCTTGACCAACGGTGCGGGCCGCCTGGGGAAGGAAAGACTGGGCTGTGGGGTTGAGAGCAGTGGACCCACCTGGTGGAGCGCAGGCCCCGAGGCCTGCCCTGGCTAGGTAGAACCGGTGTACCAGTACATCGTGGTCGTAGGCCACGCAGAAGTCACAGAAAGGTCCTGCTCTCCCCTGAGGACTCAGTGCAGAGAAGGCGTGTGCAACGCCCATGCAGCCGACACAGAGAGGGTGAAGATCCTGTCCGTCGATGAGTCCTGGACAGCCTGGACATTGCCTCGGCAGGAAGGCCAGAGGATCCATGGCGAAGCACTGTAGATAGAGTTAACCAGAAGCAGACGAGCTAACAAGCTAACGGCTAAGGCTAGGCCACGCTTGATTCGGGCAGGGCCTGAACAAGCGGTAAGCAGTGTAGCTAACGTTAACAAATAGCAGACGAGCTAACAAGCTAACGGCTAATGCTATGCCACGCTTGCTTCGGCGGAGGCCTGAACAAGCAGTAATAATCCTTTGTTATAGAAGGAAATAACCGTCGTTTTAGGACGGGACAAGAATAAGTATTCTTAAGTACGGGTTAATTCAACACTCGCCGGTGGGCGACTCCAATGCCACCGCTTTAGGCTAATGCGCGAAGAATAATAATACAAAGGCTGAGTTTCAACTTATCTGAATGTGATATCGCAGAGAGTGAAAAGAGGATGTTACTTCCGCCTCCGGGGGTTTATATAGCCTGGAGGCGGGTCACTCCGGTTTGAGTGACAGGCCCTTCCTACCTACGTTAGTACGGGAGCTGAAGTAGTTTCTCTGAATGATCGCCAGGGGGCGTCATTACCCAAGTGGGAGGTCATCCTGGAATATTGACAGTAAACACTAATGTCGGGTGATTTTTACCCACACATTGCTTAAGGGATGGAACACTGGAAATCTCTGTTGGAGCTGCTAAGGGCTTTGCACACAGGCCCGTTGCGTTTTTCCAGTTTGGTGCATGATTAAAACGCATTGGATTTGGTGTGCAATGCTGTGCGGAATCCGCACTGGGGATCCGAAAAGGAGTCATAAAAGGAGTCAATGAGTTTTTACCGCATGCGAAAAGACGCACGAATCGAACTGGGTTCGATAGGGGGAAAACAACGCACTGCCGCAGCCACCTGCCGCACGGCAAATTCGGAGCAGGTGTGCATAAGGTCAGGGAATCATTGGTTTCTTTCAAAAACAATGTAATCCTCAGTTTTTTTTCTGTGTGAAAAATCACGCCTGTCTGCAAAGCCCTTTACCCCCGTGACCGATTCCGGATAAGCAGTTGAAGATGGATGGTTGGATAATTATGGTCATGTGATTTTCATTATTGTGTTGCTGACATCTGAGGTGAGTGGGTCCTTGGGTACCTTCAGGCTGTTAAGTGACATCATCGAAGGTAGGCTTGTTTCTCTGCCCCATCCCTGTTTTTTTGGTGATTGGGTGATTTTTTGGGTGATAATTAGTGATAGAGAGTCAAGAAAATCGGGTGGGCTGTCCCACAGTTCAGTCATGTAGGGAGTCATGCCTTCAAAAAAGGTTCCGCTCCGCCCGGCTCCATGTTATCAGATTAGGTTCATCCCAGATTATTTTCCCAGATGCGGTTTTTGGTAAAACAAGCAGGCGGATTGATTAATTAATTAATACACGGCAGCCGAGACCTTTTTAATACCTATATTAACACTTTGACAGCCGTATGGAGATGCCCATATTAAAACCGTTTTATACCGGACATCTGATCAAGGAGTCTCAGCCGGGCCGTAATTTAGCGTACTGGGTCATTAAAAAAGAAATAAATGTTTTTTATCCAAAAATCGTCGATCGTCTAACCTTACCTAGTCACCGCTCGTCCATCGATAGCGCATGGCTCCTCTGACATGAAGCGGAAGTGACGTCAGGTCCTTTCCCTGCTATAGCTTCCTAGCTCCCATCCATTTATGGTTTAGACGTTAGCGTTAGCATAGCTGGAGTGCTAGGGGCTAAGCTAGCGAAAATGTCACATTGACTGTAGAGTCATACTTGGATTAGTTGCGCCCACATTTACGTGAACGGATCGCGCACGCGAAACGCACAGGGAGAAGATGCCTCGGCCAAAACCTCCACTCTATGCCAATGCAGATTGAGGAATTTCACTGCTGATCGTGGTGAGATTTCAACGGGGAATCGTGAAGGGGGTGGGAGGATGGAGAATACATGATATTGCGCTGATGGATCTTGTAAAATAAATGCTGTTCAGATCATAATATACTGTAATAATAGAAATTTCACGGCAAATCTACCAATAATTCTATTTCGGCTGGCGAAGTGTAAAAAAAAAAGAAAAAGAACATTACTGCATACAAAGCCAATCAACAAACTATACAAAACTGGTTAAACATTGGCCAAATTGTCAAATAATATAAGAAAGAGGCAAAAAAAATAATATAGCAGATCAGGCGACATCAGCTTGTAGATCTGCTATTTTAACAAATATGATTTATCTGTCGAACCGAGTCAGACTAAATTGAATGCCTCAACTCCTATATTCTTGAACCTTTTCAAAGGTAGGTGAAAACACTCTACACTTGCTGGCAAGGGCAGACAATGTTTTACATCTGGTAGTCAAGGAGTAGAAAGGACCACTTCACCCATTTTAAATCAGAAAATAATCCTGGTGCGACGATCCACTCGCGTCCAGCTCGTTGTCCCATACACATACACTATGGCTTCTTTTTATTTATTTTTTGATTCAAAAACATGGAAAAGGCTTTTTTTTTTTGGTCCAGTGGAATCGGAAAATAATTGGTGACCCATAAGCTAGCGAACATCGCCATCCAGCGTTAAAATACGAAACTTGTCAGACTCGTCACGTGGCATTTTCTTTTTTTTTTTCTTTTCAATTATCATGATTTGCGTTTTGTAAATTATGGTCGCGTAATGATAAAGTAGTCGGTTGCTTTTCGGGTCCGAAAGTTCCAAGATTGTGGATTTAAATTCACCGGAAAAAGTGGCTTCAGAACTTGTCTGTAGAAACCAAAGGGTCACATGATGGTTTCCTTCATCCATATACTGTATATATCTTTTCTTTTTACAGTCTAAGTTCCATACACTTTCCTTTCCTTCGAAATTCCCCAGCCGATCTCTCTCAGAAAGCTAAGCTTGGCGAGCCCGAGGTTTACACTTTCCCCTATTTGGCAGCAGCACTTCACACAAAACGGCAGCTGCATTGCAGCTATAGAAGCCTCGTTGCGGGAGCGATCTGTGATCCTCGCATTCCTCGGCTCAACACCTTCCATTGATCTGCGTTACCATGGTGGCTGTGTGCGAAGCCCCGCTCCTCATTAAAATGGTAGCAAGTTGCTAGCGGACAGGTGAAAAGAAAAGCTCTGCAGGTGATACCAACCGGGGGTCTTATTCCCCCCCCCCCCTCTCTCGATCCTTTCCCTCTCTCCCTCCGCTTTATCTCGCCTTGTTCAGGGCATCCAATTATGTGCTGCCTGGATCAGCGGGGAGATATACAGTAGGAATATATTTATAGTGCCTGGGCTTGTTTTTTTTTTTTGCGTATAGCTGCTGGACACGGGCCCAGGGTTTGTGGGGTTGGAAGAGGAGAGGAGAGGACTAGCACTCGAGCAGGTGAATAAATAAGAGACGGACCTCCTTTATGTTAAAGTTTAAAAGGCAGGCCGTGACTGCTGGCCTGCAGCTCTGCGGGTTGGCGTGGTTGCCATGTCACCCAAAAGTGCAACAAATAAGCGGAAAGTATTTTTGGCTTCATATTTACAAAAATATGAATAAAATAGACTTGTTTGATCAGCCCCCTCTGGTGTACTACATTAACCTCTTATGTAATCGTTGGCCGAGGTCAACTGTGTGCCACCTCCCTTTTCTCTATAACCCAAATATCTGCCGTAAATATTCTATCTATATGAGAAGATCTACAATTGCCCCAATAGTGCTAGTTATTAGATTAGTATTAGAGTGCTATTTCAGCTTCAGCACCACTTTGTTTTATACTTCAACTATTATAAAATAGCCGGTCTACAAGCTTACAACGGGCTTTGGTGTGTTGCAATGTGGATCACGTGTAGCCTTGCATACTATAGCCAGACAATATCACTGCGTAGATGATTCTGGTTCTTCTCAGTTTTATTTCTTTTCCCAAGGGACAGTTACAAAAAGATCCAAAGTTTCAAACAGACTCTATTGTTTAGACCTACAACCAGTCATTTGCTATTTGCTAAACATACGATGGCTTTATCATTCACATCAGAAAGTGTGCACGTGTCAATACATTTGCACAAACCAAAATGTAAAACTTGGAGCTTGCTATTTTTGCCACGTGTGGCGGCCCTGCTGCCTTCACTGTACGTTGGCTAGCTGGCAGCCTCAGGGATCAGTGCAGAGTCGAGCAGGCCGTCAGACCAACTGAGTACAGCTGGGTTTGAAGAAGGTATATAAGGACCTCTCCTTCCAAGTTATCTCCCTTGAAGCAGGTTGTGTCTGGCCTCTTACACTTTTATACAACTCACACAGTACACGCCATACATCCATACCCTGCAGACATGACTGATTACTGACTTGCTCACACCTCATACCAGTTTATGTTCATGATTATTGCATTTCTTTATTTAATTTAGAATAATAAATATAACTTAATAACGTTCGACTTGTGTGGACGTGTGTGGACTCCCTCTTTTTGTTATGCATTTCTCTAGTGCATGACACCATTGTACACAAATTTTAAAAGAGGGTTTAAAGTGGTTAACCAACAACTCAAAAAAAAACAATACCCAAAAACACAGTGTGGGTTGCTGTCAGGCAGAATTCATTTCTGACTTGTTGTGCATCTATAGTACCAGATAAGTAACAGTTTTGGACATATGAGTTTTCCACCACACACACACACACACACACACACACAGACAGACAGACAGACAGACAGACAGACAGACAGACAGACAGACAGACAGACAGACAGACAGACAGACAGACAGACACACACACACTTCACCGCTCAGGCTTGATGAAGAGCTGTTGAACATCACTCAGGTGCGTGAAGTATCAACATTTTGAGCTTAACTCTTTCTAATAAACACAAAACATCACCCACCTTTGGTGGCAATTCGTTAAAATCACTGTGAGAGCATGCCTTTGATTTTGCCTTTATTTAATAGCTGGGATTGTGTCGATGTGTGTTGCTTTGTTATCTTCGTTCAGAATAACATCTCTATATAGGATGAAGGCATAACAGACCATCCTCACTTTGATTCCTCTGCTGATCTTTTGTTCTCAGATCAAAGAGGGCATTGCATAACATAAAGCACTCTGCAGTGCTGGAGAACACGTGTACCTAACAACTTCACAGCTGTTTGACTTAGGCTACTCTGACAGAAAGGTCACCCCATTGTTCCTATGGAGTAAAGCAAAAATACAAATTTGTATGGCCTACGTCCTACAGTAATGTGCTATTTGTAGCGCTAGCGCACTTTCCTAAACAATTAACAATTAACAATATATAATCATGATGTTTATTGTTCCTGCTATTCTACATACTACCAACCAGGTGAGGAAATCACATATTAAAGCTGGTTGCACACTGCTGCGTTTTTCGTTGCGAAATGTGTTTTTCAGGGCAAGGAGAGAGAGAGAGAGATAGAGAGAGCAAGGGACAGAGTGGTGCGCGAAACGGGCGGCAGTGTGCAAACGTGACTGACATAACGTGAGTTTGATTTTTTTATTTGCGTGCTCCGAAATTCACTCCGATATTCGGCCCGAAAAACGCAGCAGTGTGCAACCACCTTAAGGCTTTAACTTTTGATTTTTGAAATATCTTATACCATATCCATGAATTAAATACAGAGGACTTCCAACGTAAAAAAGACTGTAAAAGGTCTTATTTGGGATGTTCCTTTTAGGCAGGGTGTTTAACTGTACTTGTACTGTACTACATTTCTATTGTATTGACTATACTTGTACTGTTCTTAATTTTAGTCAAATAAAATAATCAATCAGTCAATCAAAACCATTGGGGTTTTATGTAAGATGCTTCTGATATTGCTAGTTTGATCACTTCAAATGCTATAATCTTAAAATAATAACCGGAAATAGCCTATCTACAAGTAAAAATAAACCAGATTAAAATTCTCCATGTATACACTTGAATAAACCCGATCAAGCCCAACCCGATTTAAATTCTTATCGGGTGCAGAGGGGTGGTCTACACCTTTTTACAACCGATTAAACAACAGATCGGATTGATCTCACCGCATGTAAACACTTGATCCAAAACCTTTAATCGGGTTTATTTTAATCAGATTGGAAGAAAAGTGTCGATGTAAACGCAGCTAATGGGTTGCAGCACACTTAGCTTTTGTGTATATCTGTGTTGCTCCTACTTGTCAGCTGATGCCTGCAAGGTCTATGACTGAAACATTGCCTTAATAAGAGTTGTCCTTATTGTGCAAGTGATGGAAGACGGTGTGTGTGTGTGAGGTTTATTATTATAATATTTTTCTAGACGTCTGATTCAGGGGGCCAGTTGTCAGCATTTAAAATGAAGCAAACAAGGAACTAACGTTACTGTGATTGGCCACCATTGGCTGTTCTGGTACCAAAAGCAACATGTTCTCCATAGGATTCCATTCATTTCCCTCAAACTTTTACATTTGATTTTCTGACCTTAATGAACATTGTCATAAATACTTTATGGTTCCTGTCGCTAGTTTAACGCCTCGTTTCAATCACCATGATATGTGTTTTGTGAAAATGGTCCAATTTATGTTATAATTGATGTTAAAGCAGGGTATGCTTTAGGAGGGGCTTGTGATCATATAGACTTGTGATGATTCTTCTTCGTGTGCTTTATTTTCAGCAAGCTCAATTCAATGTCCCATGTATCCCTGTGGTTGCACGTGACCGTTGGCAGCCAATGGCATTCCAATTGGGTACCAGTAAACAATGATGGCGACATCCATACAAGGGCAAAAAAAGCTTCATTTTTGCAGCATAGAAACCACGTCCCTGAGCTCATCAGGTGTGCATATAGACCTTGCTTTTCCAGTGTCAGAATGTTCTCAAGATTGTGTGGCTTGTGAAGGTCGAATATTTAGTTCAGTGACCATTGGGCTAAAGAATCGGTCAGAAGTTGTGTTCACGTTTACTTCTCCCATTGGAATTAATAGACTCACCACCAATGTCTGGCCTCGCAAAGGGGCGGCCACCTACAGTATGTAACGGTAAAACAGAGATGGCTGGCCTTGCTTTTCATTCTGTATTATCACATTCAATGCAATGGCACAGCAACATACTGTAGAAGTCAATACAATAGATTATGGACTCTGCATACTCTACCAAGTGGATATGTATACATATTTATAATATGCATATGTAATCTTCATTCAATCACCGTGCAAGTCATTACAGGTCGTTAGAAGTGAGGCAATATACAATTGCAAGGCATTGTATACTGTAAGATATTGTCATATATAGGAATGGGAGGGTATGGCTGGCAGACAGCTGCTAGCCTATTCAAAAACACTGAAAATGACAGACAGGCTCACATACACTGCATTTACATGCAAATGCAGGCCTATACACATGCGTGTGCGCGCATACACACAAACACACACACACACACACACACACACACACACACACACACACACACACACACACACACACACACACACACACACACACACACACACACACACACACACACACACACACACTACTTGTGGGTACATCAACATTCTCGGACGGTGATTTTATGAATGCCGTATAACTCGCACAGCAAAATCCAACCTTAAATATTTTCCTAATTGTGAGCCTTACTAAGAAATATAATAATAACCATAACACAAATATCTTGCTTGCGAGGACCAAGATAACGATCTTCACAATGTCTTATTTCTCAAATCCTCCTATACTTGTGGGGCCCTCACTATAGTGTACACACACACACACACACACACACACACACACACACACACACACACACACACACACACACACACACACACACACACACACACACACACACACACACACACACACACACACACACACACACACACACACACACGCACGCAGAGAAGAAAAATGCTATTCATGAAGAAATGTAATTTGACAGACACAAATATTTCATGGACAAACCTCTTTGGCCTCAGGATGCTGCTTAATGCATGCACACGCCTGCACAGCCCTAAATCTCTCTCCCTGTCGTCTCTCTTCTCTCCCTCTCTCTCTCACCCTCCAGTGGTATGCATGCATGCATAGTGTACACACACAAGTCGCATAATGCATGCACACTTACACACACAAGCACAGATAAACACACATACGTGTGTGCACACACACACACACACACACACACACACACACACACACACACACACACACACACACACACACACACACACACAGACAGTAGGGACTTTTCATTGTCTTGCCGTAACCCTTACTCTACTCTTAAAGGCACAGTAATGTATGTAACTTTGCCATTTGTTTACATACCAACAATATATAACCCATAATTTACCAAGATACAAACACGATATGCATTGTTCCCAACACTGGACCTAAGCAGAACCATTGAAGACCTTCTATCAACTTGATGTGTTCAGCAAAACGGCTCTCCCTGTCTCTCCAGCTGTTTAATAAACAGACAATATATATAATACAGTATGTCCAGGTCAATACAACATTCCGGCTAATCAGGAAAGAGTACCCAGCTTAATTTAGTTTCCCGTTCCAATTTTGTTTGCTCATTTATTTGTGTCTTTACTTCCAATTTCACTTGTTTAGTCTGTATCCTGACTGGGTTCTTTATCTTGAGAAGACACAGAGACCTGCAGTTACTGAACAAAAACTCGAGCAATGAGGACTATCAGAAAAAAAAAAAGAAAAAAAATATATATATATATATATATATATATATATATATATTTTAACACTTTTTTTAACCAACGATAATCATTATAGGTCAAGGTCATTACTTTATATTGCTGGCCAAGGCACTGCTTATTAAATATGTATGAAATCCATCCTTCAATGTCACGCTTTTGTCCTTCAGTGCATCACATAACAGTTTTATGGGCCGGCATTAGAACGCTGTTTCTCAATGTCTGATCGGGGACAACCAGGGGTCCAAGTGGATCCTATGTAGCCCAGAGAGTGTACAAATAGAACGAATTGTCATTCCAAAAATAGGAACATTGAAAGTGGGTATAATGTAGGTCTTAATTTGCTTAATATGACTGAGTTTATAAACTTAAGTTGTGTTAAATAACTAAAGTCTGTGCTGCTGTCTAAAACCAAGTTACTGTGATTTGCTAAATTCCAACAGTTTAATTCAGCACCTTGGACAGAGTCACAGCTAGTCTCAGACAGTGCCACAACATGAATTCAGCACCTTGGACAGAGTCACAGCTAGTCTCAGTGCCACAACATGAATTCAGCACCTTGGACAGAGTCACAGCTAGTCTCAGTGCCACAACATGAATTCAGCACCTTGGACAGTCACAGCTAGTCTCAGTGCCACAACATGATTTCAGCACCTTGGACAGAGTCACAGCTAGTCTTGGATAGAGGCGCAGCCAGTCAAGGTGCGTGTGTGGAAATTATTTATATATTTTTTTAAATGAAAAAGGTGCGTGTGTGGAAATGATTTATATATTTTTTTAAATGAAATTATTCAGAACAATGTTATTCAGCATGGGATTCTAACTGATACAGACGCGAAGCTTTTAGTTTACAGCCTCCGCTGATTGTATCAGCTGCAAAGACGGCCCATTATCGAACACGCTGAACATTTCCCTCCCCCCTGCTTCCCCTTTCTGTCCTTACCCCACACCCCCCACACCATAACCAAATCCCACCCCTCCAACCCCAACCCCTCATCCAACCACACCAAAAGACAAAATGAACGTAATCCTTTTCTTTTTCTTTCCTTTTCAACTTTATCCCTATCGTACTTTTCTGCAAGATGAGTTTGGCTCCGGGACTGTGATTTCATTAGAGAGAGAGAGAGAGAGAGAGAGAGAGAGAGAGAGAGATAGAATGAGAGTGAGCCGGTGGGCACTGTAAAGATGTCTCAGACTTATAATTGAATCCCCTCCCCCAGATGTTGAAGGGGAAAAGAGCTGTAATCACGCAGGTCCATCTAGATTCTGTGTTAATTAATCTTTTTTTCTTTCTATCTCTCTCTCCCTTCGCAAATCCTTATCCGATCATCTACTTGGAACATATTTTTAGTTCAATTATGAACTTGTGTTGCTATATAGTCTGCTAATGTTCTCTTTAGGCGAACAGGGAAGAAAGGGGAGTGAGATTGACAGAGGACAAGAACGGGAAGATAAGAGGACTTGAAAAGAAATTGCTCAATTACACGTGGTATGGTACAATTGAAATGTACACACGCACACACACACACACACACACACACACACACACACACACACACACACACACACACACACACACACACACACACACACACACACACACACACACACACACACACACACACACACATATATGCGTCTTGGTGACTAACATCGCCATCACCCTACCACTGATCCCAACTTCTATCTTTTCCTAATTGAAAGCCTACATGTACAAAACTCTTTTAGCCATCAAACCATTTGGCCATCACAAGTATGGTATACACACAATTTACAAGACAATCTTAATCCAGAGCAATTTACAGAAAGCAAAAACACAAGGTAATCCATCAAATTCATAGAGATAATAATCTAGGATCCTAAGTAAAACCAAGAATCATCAGTGTCGTCCGAGATGTTTCGGAGAAGGTTCTGACAGCTTCCCTGGGTTGGCTCAAGCTTTGAAGATATGGTGGTGACACACACACACACACACACACACACACACACACACACACACACACACACACACACACACACACACACACACACACACACACACACACACACACACACACACACACACATCACTCTCCAGTGGTTTCTCAAAATGGGTTCCAGGGACCCCTAGGGGTCCTCAAGGGGGTCCTCAGCAAAATTTACTTAATCACAGCACCCAACTCCCAATGTTGGATACATTAGCCACTTTCATCAACCTATTTGTCATTAAGGCACACATTTTATAACATTTTCCAAAAGGCTAAAACATACAATAGAAACTCACAAAATGTTGCTATTCAATGTATGCCATTTCAAATCTTCACACATCCTGCCATTGGGGATTTGCAGAACATTGAGCTTGTAGATCAGCTATTTTTGCCATTTTTATGACCTCTGACTTGGATGTTTAAATCTACCAATGAAAGTGGATGCTGCTTTTCAAAATATTGTAATGGAATGGTTTCTTGACATATTTTCTGAAAAAATACGCTACGCTCTCCATAAAAAAAAGGCATTAACCACTCAATCGGAGTTGATCGGAGTCCCTCAGGGCTCTATACTAGGGTATTTTCTGCTAGTATTGTGGGGAAAGGTTTCGCAGAAGATAGCCGATCGACAAGCAATGTGTTGCGAGCTGGCAATCTGCTCTTTTCAAGCAAAAGCTTTCCCCACAATACGGATGCTGGGGTTTAAGTGTTTAAGCTTTTAATGTGCATCAAGTTCTACAATGCCTTCCATTTTAGAAAGGTGTCTAGGTGGCGTGCCCAGGCATAAACTGCTCTCGCACGTGAGGGAGAGACACACGCACGCACACACACACTCGCGCACACACACACACACACACTCACTCGAGCACATGCACACACACACACACACACACACACACACACACACACACACACACACACACACACACACACACACACACACACACACACACACACACACACACACACACACACACACACACACACACACACACACCTCTCTCTCTCCCTCTTGGCTGTAGAGCAGAGATAAGACACGCAGACTTTTGCAGCGTCCATATCGGGGACCATCTCTGCTCTGCTGATGTACACACTAAATAAACTGGTAGCTTTTAGCGGACGAATCACAAAGCCGTGGCTGACCCGATGAGGGTAGATAGAGGCACGGCTCTTGGCTCACTTTCAGGGAGGAAACCAACTGATGTAAGTAAGTAAGTAAGTAGCCTTGGCAACAGGCGGTAAGGGAGAGCTCTTGAAATTGAAGCTCGCGCGGAAGAACAAAACTCCCTGCAGTTCCTATTAGTGGCCCAGCAGATGTCGCTATTTCCCCTCCTGCTGGCTGCAGAAGCATTTGCACTCCATTCAAGTGAATGGGTTTTTGGATGCACTTTACACTTGATTTTATTACTGTAGGAAATATTTTCATAAATACGTTATGTTTACTTAAGCATGAAACTATGAAAAAGTGTAATCAGCAACAAAGTTTCTCTCTCTCTCTTTGGTATGACCTGTCTGGGGGATTGAACCCAGACCTCCCAGTCTCAAGGTGGACAGCACTGGACACTACCACAAAGCCACCAATCTGGGAACCCATTCAGTTGCCTCTGGCAAAAAATAAATTAAACAGGAACTTGGGTATGGCTCCTCCTGACTGGGTGCTGACCAAGCCCCCAGAACGGCTTGTAAACAATGAAGCGGCCGCCCTACTGGCCAAAGCTGGAATTTCAGGCGGGGTGAAACATACATGTACGAGCATAAGAGCGCGGCGCCGGGGTCTACAATAGGGTTCAATGGACGTCGACGTCGTTCGTGACGTCATTCGTGACGTTTTGGAACCAGAGCTGGTTCCAATTTCCCCCAGAATGCACCTGGATTAGCTACATGCTAGCACGTAGCCGTTGCTTCAAAACGCCACTGAGCACTTGCATTGAAATGATAGTGGGGGCGGGGCCCGTCCGCTCTCTATTTTATATACTCTATGGTGCTGACTGATTCTGCTGTTGAAGATTGATACATTACAAGGCCACTGAGCTTGTTTTAACTAACTCATGTGCACATGCAGTACTTGAGTAAATATACTTAGTTACTTTCCACCAACAAACGGATGTGCATGTTCTTCTTCTTCTATTTTTTTATTTATTTAATTTTTATCCCACGATTTTGCAACCCATTTTTCCCCTAGTGCCAATTATCTAATCTAATCTTGGGCACTACATTCCCTCTGCCAACCTGGGGAGTGCAACAGACTGACCTCATGCTTCCTTCTATGCATGAGTAGTCCAAGCCGCTTCTTTTCACCTGACAGGGGAGAGATTCCCCGGTTGGACGTAGCGCGTGGGAGGAACATGTTATTCCAACCAGTTCCTTTCCCCTCCATCAGGCGCCCCGGCTGGTCATGGTGAGGCAGTATAGAGACCAGGATTACAGCATGTTTTTTGTGAGGGTACCTACCCTAGGATACACGGGGAGAACATGCAAACTCCACACAGAAAGACCCTTTTGACAACCCCACTCATGGTATGGGCACTGATGACGCGGAGGAGAGAACACACCCCCAGTGTCCCCAGCGGGAATCGAACCCAGGACCTTCTAGCTGTGAGGCGACAGCGCTACCGACTGCGCCACCATGCCCCCTAAACTGATGTATGCTACATGTTCTTTAAGTCCCACACTGCATCGCATGGGTTCTGAATGACTGCTGCATTCTGGCTCCGGACAAGACTGTGTGGGCAGAGTGAATGTGTGAGAACCATCAAGCTGTGTTCCCTTTTCAGCCGCTGAATGTGTGATGTGTCATCTTTTCAGCTGAGAGACACCGTAGCATTATGACACAATACAATTAATTTGCTTCCATGGCATAACATGGTAAAGGGTTGGAAACATGCCGCAGTGTAGTTAATACAGAATAGATTCACAAAAGAGATGCATGACAGACTATAAAGCCCCAGGCAACCATTGAAAATTCAAACAATTTGAAGCTATTAGGGAATTCACAGCTTTATTATAGTAAATATAAAGAGTATGGTGGTCAGAGGTACCATGCCATTAGTCCGACCGCCCGTATCCCAAGTACCATCAAGATATCAAAACCCTAACGCTAACTCTAACCTCACACACACTACCTTCCAATGCGTTGGGAACTTGAAGATCGTCTAATTTACATTTTTCTATCGGTTTATGGGTCCCATTTTGGTCCTGGAGATTCAAGACCTGAGGCCGATAATACAAGTGCCTTCTAAATCAGTAGTTCTCAAACTTTTTCCTAACCCCAGAACCCCTACAAGGACCCCTGGGGGTCCCCGTACCCCACTTTGAGAGCCACTGCCTTAATGTATCTTTCGTGTCTGGAGCTGAAAAGGTTTGGGACCATAAAGTATACATTTAGACCATGGGACCTGTAAAAGCATTGCCGCCGTAAACAAAACAAAGAGGATTGTCCGTGTCACTGCACCCTCACCCCCTCAACATGTATCCCGTTGCTTTTATCTCTTCCTATCTGTCCCTGCGCTGGCTGTCTCCTTTCTGATCTCTCTCCTCCCTTGTCTCGTCCCCTTTCCCTTTATCTGTCAGCAGATAGCCCATGCAAGATCGTTGTTGTTCGCAGGAAAGCCTGGCCGGCGATTAGAGTGACAGCTGGCTTTGGGTGAGATGAGATAGGGATCTGAGAGGGACGGGGGGACGACGAGAAGGGCCGGCGGGGCCATGGGGCTGCATGCAGCAGCAGCAGGGCCTCTTGTCTGAAAAACAAATAAAAAACAGAGATGGATATCCTCGCGGTTTGGGCCAAATTCAGAGGGAGAGTAATGCTCAAGGTCAGGACCAGAGGCAGTTAACTGCTCCTCTTCTTCACCTCAGCCAGCAGTTATGTCGACATGTCGCAATGATGATCAGATTTTGGACCTGGCAACACTCCCAACTAAAGCAGTGGTTTTCTCACCCTCTTTTCCAGAAATCCAAAATGCAGCCATGCCAGACTCCTTACAAAACCTGACAGATCACACGTAACTCTGGTGTGTCTTCACTTCACTGGCTGCCTATTGCTTGCAGAAATGTTCTTCTCAGAATTAGGCTACTCCATCCTTAAAATGTGAGATCTCTCAACTCTGGTGGTCGCAAACACCAGTCGTAGTTAAAACTAAGGGTGACCAAGCCTAGAGTAGACGGGGGGAACGCAGTCCAAGACAAGTACAGTTGTAACTCAGATCTTTTTCACTAAGAATAGACGGCTAAAGTGAATATTCACTTACTGCAACCCAGATACTGTGCACATGAATAAACCTGAATGTCTGTGGCCTTCAGGAGAAATGAGTTTTAAGTAACAAACTGGAATGCCTTATTTAAAAAAATAAAGAAAAGATGAAAGGCAATGGGGTGGCACAGTGGTAAAGTATACTGTATATGAACACAATTGGCCTGTGTTCGGGGGAGGGACGCCAGGCAGGGAAGGTGATATTTGTCGCTGCACATACTCCTACAGCAGGGGTTTTCAAAGTGGGTGACGGGGCACTTTGGGGTGCCGCGACGGCAGTCCAGGGGTGCCGCGAGATCATTTGATAGTATTTGGAATTTATTTGGACGCTTGAAAAAATATTTTGTATCATTTTATTTTCAGTCAGTTCTAACCAAAATGGCTATTATCTCAACATTTCCTCGCAACATAATCACTAAAATATCGTCACTGTCGGGCAGAAACCTTGTATCTCCAAGTTTCAAATGTGTATGTCTTTTGGTAAAGCAAAGCCCTGATTCATCATACAAGACTGTCGCACAAAACTACTGAAAACAGACGATCTACAAGCACACAACGCCTCGCATGTGCTTGTAGATCTGCTGTTTTCACTAGTTTAGTACATTTTATAGATGATAAATACAAAACGAATGGTTTTAGACATACAAGGTTTACACCCGACAACAACGATATGCTATAAATATAAGGTGCCGGGAATGAAAATTATAATGTAGGGGTGCCTCGGATTAAAAAGATATTCATGGGGTGCCCGGAGACCAAAAATTTTGGGAACCCCTATCATACAGGGCTGGGGGCGGCACTTGCTCGGTGGGGAGGAGTAGGAGGAAGGCTATGTCCTCCCGGTGGGGGCTCCTCAATGGCAGGTGAGTCAGTAGGGTACAACATCAGTAACAGCCCACAGACGTGTGTGTGGGGAGGAATTAATTGCAACAATGAGGAAAAATTGGGTAAAAAGCAAAAGAAAAACTATAAAAGAAAACAGCACCTTATGCTTCATCCCTCGCATGTGAAATTAAAATGAATATTATATGTATTTTCCAAATTGTCAATTTGTCAAAGTCATTGACATCAGACATTTTTATCCCAGCCTGTGTGGAATTATGATCATCATTATTTGCCAACGGGGTCTTCGGTAGAGAACATTCACTCAAACACAGTGTGCACTCACTCTATTAGGGTCCACTTAATATTCCGAAGCCAACCTGGCATTTTGGTTCTGATTGAGAGGCTGTCTGTCGCCGCTAATTGCTTTGTAAACATCCGAGGTGGCGAGCCAAATGTGAGCCACGCTAACGCTAGCTAACCAGTACTTGAGTAAGAATGTGGATACTACCGGTCAAATATTACTCAAGTACAAGTGAAAATGGCTTAAATTTGTACTTGAGTTAAAGCACCGGAGTAAAGGCCTGGCCTACTTGCTTATAAAACGATGTAAGTATACAACAGTATGCGATTAAAAAAATATATATATACTTGAGTATTCAAAAGTATAAAATACAAAGTACATTTTCCTTTCATTCCCAATGCATAGTTTTTTTCCCAGTAATATAAAAAAATATAAATAAGAGTGACAATACATTGTGATGTTAATTTTGCTTTCCTAGATTGTTGAATAGTGAAAGTCATATGTATCCAAACAATTACAGTAAAGTACAGATACTCAACAGATGCACTTAACCCTTTTAGTGCTCCAGACATGAACGGGTTAAATGTCCAGCGTGCCTCTCGCAGGCTCCATACGCAGCTATTATCTTATTTTGAAGGCCAGAAGTCCATTGCGTAAACACTTCCGGGTTGACGTCATGACGTCATTCAACGGAAGCCTTCGTCACCCCATGCCGTTGCTAAAATGGCCGATCGTTGCCTTTGTTATTATGTTATTGTAGCGAGAATCTAATGCCATCCTTGGCTTTAAAAGTGTTGTTTGGAGAAAATGGACATTAAAGATGAGATCCACCGTCGGCCTCCATGTTATGGGATTACTATTTTGTGCACGTGGATCCGTGATGATGAATCGGCGAGGCCGATCGTGCCAGGACCTTCCAACGGACTGTAGGGTAGGAGAACCGGCGTTACTCTATATATAGTATTTTACGCGAGTATACTCGGGATCGGCACTCTAAATACTTGAGTATTTTTCACGAGTATACTCGGGATCAGCGTTAAATGAGTTAAGTATGGTACTCAAGTATAATATACTTTGTTACTGTCTGCCATGGACGGTAGCCAACTGTCTTGAACATACTCCAACACACCCACCCACCCACCCACTCTCCACCTCCAACCCCCTACAACAGCCGATCCTGTTCTTTCCAAAGGCTGGGCTCTTTAATGTATTTAATTGGTTAAAGAGCGAGAGAAAAGAAATGCTAATTGGATTTCATTATGTTTAATTTATGTAGTTTCAGTCGAGGGATTCTTTAATCCAGCCTGGTCATGAATGGCATTACCGGGGTGATGACAACGCTCAGATGATCTGTCAATTAAGGGGTTCCCAAACTTTTTTGGTTCAGGGCACCCCATACATATTTTTTTCATCCGAGGCACCCCAACATTATATTCATAATTTTCAGTCCCAGCACCTTATATTTATAGCATATTTTAGCGATTATGTCGTGAGGAAAACGTTGAGCCATTTTGGTTAGAATCGACTGAAAATAACATTGTACTTCAAGTTTAAATTGATGCAAACTATAATCTTAAGTGTCCAAATAGATTCCAAATATTATCAAATTATCTAGTAGCACCCCTGGACTGCTGTCACGGCACCCCAGGGTGCCCCGGCCACCCACTTAGAAAACCCCTGATTAGAGGCTGGACGAACAGACGGACAGACCCCATGCTTCAACTCCGGGGACCTGTTTCCGGGGACCTGTATCTGGGGACACCAGACCCCCCGGGGGGTACCGACCCCCAGTTTGGGAACCATTGGCATATTGCATAATATCAAACTGTGGGTCCTGTTACAAGTAAAAGTCTGGTCATCAAAATGCACTTCAGTCAGGGACGTGCCGGCCATTGGGAAAAGCGGGACAACTCCCGAACGGCGGCTTCATTCCCGGCCGGTCCAGGCCATTAGGAAAAAATTAAACTGTTTGCACAAAATTAAAAATTAAACTGTTTGCACAAAAGTAGTGAAAACAGCAGATCTACAAGCACACAACGCCTCGCGGTGCGAGGCGTTGTGTGCTTGTAGATCGGCTGTTTTCACAAGTTTAAATCTTTTTTTAAATGATAAATACAAAACAAACGGTTTTGGACATACAAGGTTTCCACGCGACAAGGACGAAATATAACTCATGTAATTGGCCCACTGGCTTGTCACTTGTCATGATCTGAAATGGCAAATCTTTGAGTAGCAGCAGCGCTATAGAGAGAGATCTCTCTCTATAGCGCGCAATGAGGGCCTCTCCAACTCTTTTTCCCGGGCTAAATCAGGGGCCCAGCACGTCCCTGACTTCAGTAAAAGTACAAAAGTATTGGCATCAAAATGTACTAAAAGTACCAACAGTAGAAAGTACTCGTTACGCAGAAGGTCCCATTTCACTTTTTTTTTTTATGTATAAAATGTATACAAGTCTTTTGAAAATAGTAGATCTACAAGCTCACAATGCATGGCATTGCGACGCATTGTGAGCTTGTAGGTCGTCCATTTTCAAATGGCCGACATGTATAGGGCTGAAGTGGTTAATATATGTTTTGTAATTATCATCTGAATCTACAAATTAAGTAAAGTTTTCAAATAATTGTCGTGGAGTAAAAGTATAATATTTGCCTCTGAGATGTAGTGGATTAAGTAAAAGGACTGACAACTGGAAATACACCAGTAAAGTAACAAATATGTTGTCAAAATTGTTAATTAAGTACAGTACTTGAGTAAATGTACTTACTTTACACCACTTTCTGAGTGAATGCTGGACACTAATGCAAGCCCCAAAAGTCCCTGGACAGGTGCTACACCAGAATGTTGCCTGTGTTACTGAACATCAACCAGGACGAGCACATTACCTACAAGCGTCTGTACGGGGCGCTACCAAGTGTATCAGAGAGGATAGCAGTAAGGAGGATGAGACTAGCCGGCCAGG
>NC_137810.1:45053229-45090729 GCF_963921795.1 Nannobrachium achirus
TTTCAGGATTCAAATTGTCACTGTCAGACAGAAACCTTATATCTCCAAGTTTCAAATTTGTATGTTCTTTCGCAAAGTAAAGCCCTGCTTCATCATAAAAGACTGTCGCACAAAAGTAGTGAAAACAGCAGATCTACAAGCACACAACGCCTCGCTCCGCAAGGCGTTGTGTGCTTGTAGATCGTTTGTTTTCACTAGTTTAAATCATTTTTAAAATGATAAATACGAAACGAACGTTTTTTGACATTTCCACCCGACAACAACGAAATTCTAAATAGATTGTGGTTCTGCAGTGTGACACTGCACGATCAACTGTGTTCATTTACAAGAAAACACAAAAGGTTTGAATGTGGAGATTAGAGGTTCCTGCCCTGACAGCAACAATATGCATGTATGTAAGAAATGCTAGGAGTTCTAGCAGTCTGAAAATGCTATGTCAGTGCTGGAGTGTCATTTTGACAGCTGTTTTTTTTTTTTTTTTTTAACATGCCAAAAGCTGTATGTAAGTTTTATGAGTGTTCAAGCTGTTGTCAAAGAGTTTCACCAGGCTGGTGACGGCTTGAACGCTGATAAAAAATGTGCATCCTCTTTACTTTTTGAGATGAAAGGAACTATTTCTGGTTTCTTTCTTTCTTTTTTTGTCGGTATCCCTGAACCACAGAAACTCTCAAGCTCCAATAGCAAAAAGGAAACGATATGGATCAAAAAGAAGTGAAGGATGGAAAAGAAACAAGGCCTGCTAAAATAATGAAAAAAGAAATGGAAAACGATCAATATTAAAGGAGTTCAGGGCCAGGAAAAGAAACCCTCGCATTGCTACACCGCGACGGCTCTCGCAAAGCAGCCACTCTGCAACGCTCCACTCCACACAGCGATACTCGCTCTCCACAACCATTAGGATAATTTTCTTTTCCGTGACCCCTCTCTTCCCCTCTTTCAGGATGAATGAAGGTTCTAAATTGCTGTGGTTTAAGAGCATCCTAGGGCTAGAAACAACGATAAGGTTGTATTACACAGAGAGAGAGAGAGAGAGAGAGAGAGAGAGAGAGAGAGAGAGAGCGAGAGAGCTTGTAATAACCAAATTCAGGGGCCTGACAACTTCCTGTGTCCATTAGGAAAGGGGGTCTCATACATAGACAGTTTGCAGGCGTCTAATCGTATCTCTGCCTCTCCTGTAGCTTTCAGACTGCCTTTGGCCTTGGACACAACACAACTAGACGTGGATGAAGACAAGAAAGAGAAGCATGCCTGTTAAAGATATCGAGACAGGGTAATGGCTTGTAGTCCAAGCGTTTCGGGCAAAAATCGTGCACTTTACGATAAAAGCATGCCATTTGGCACTCACTTGGAACATGCCATGGAAAATTCTTGGCTATAGGGACATCGCAGATTTGTCTTGGGAAACTTGTTGGGCTCTCATGGACTTTATACAGTAAAATAATACAACAAAAAATATGCTTTGAGTAGCATGTGAGGGGTCAAACTAGGGTTTTCTCGGGATTCTGAATCCAAAGCAAGCATTTGTTTTGCACGAAAAACATTCCTTGTGCTAAAAAGGCCCCCATACAACGGTGAAAAGTGATGATTCATCACTAAACATAGTTTTATGAGGGTTGTAATAATACATCTTGGCCACAATATGCGATGTTAATGGCATGAACCTGTAGACACCGGAAGTGGCGGAAGTACTGTGGTTAACGCAAGTTACGTCATGCATTGGCAACTTCCGGTGAAATTCTCCCGGCGGAAGTGGCACCGTTCTATGCCGTATCAGCCTATGGTCGTAACCAGGCTTTTCACTTCGCAGATGAGTAATCCTGGCTACACGTGGCTAGGTACAATAGGAGTAAATCGTGGGGATAAATCGTCACTGCTGAATTTCACAATAACTGAAGGCAGGTGATATATTGTACATGGAAATATTGGTGCTGCAAAAGAAACCTGTCATAATGCTGTTTTATATGGAAATTGGCCCAGGCATCGGTACATTTAAAAATGGCTGCCTATAACTGCCTCAACTGTCCTGGATATGCTGATATATTATAAATAGAAGCATCCATCTGTCCAATTCCTGTTCTAGATGTGACAAAACCGGTGGTATCCAGTCTCAAGAATCAAGAGGATGTATTTGTCACTCACTCATGCAGGTACAAGCAGTGAAATGTTGACGTGGCATCCACAAGACTGTACAGTATGTTAAAAGAAACTGAGCGATCGATAAAGAAGTGTTCGTTTTAAGGCGCAAGACGACGAAAGTCAGTCTTCTTCCACCTAGGCCTGTTATACATGATCACAATTATTTGAGATAATGCGACAATTATTTTGCATGATTGTCATAATCGTTTCCATGTTGATTAGCAGAAATAACGGAAGTGACACGTTGTAAGCTTGATCAGCTATTCCAGCATTTGTGTTACGTTTTCTGGGAGTATAACATATTAAATATCAGTCATTTCTTTGTATATGTGAGTTATATGTCATATCTGCACAATGCAATTTCTGAAGCCTAAAAGGCCAACAGTACGTTTTTTATTCATGTGTTCCGATGTTCAATGGCAAAAACAAGAAAATTGTTAACCGCAATTAATCGGCAACTTAAATTGTTGATCTTGACAGCCCTACTTCCACCAGTGTGAAAAATGGAACCGCAAATAGCAGAGCCCCCCAGCGGAGCCCCTCTGGAGTGCATCAGTCTCAGCTCACAGCTCTTTGTTAGTTGCCAGGCCCTCCACTACACCCTGGACCAAAACACACACAGAGATGAAGCATGTATCTGGAGGCCTCACGCACACACATTTTAGAACTGCATTCTGGGCACTTTGAAGACGGTAGCACACGTGCACACACACACACACACACACACACACACACACACACACACACACACACACACACACACACACACACACACACACACACACACACACACACACACACACACACACACACACTACAAAGCCACATGCATTTACTGTACACACACAAACACACAAGCACAGTGGACACACGCATGCACACCCACACACGCACGCACGCACGCGCGCGCATGCACCGCCCCTCTCAGATGCAATGACAAGCAAGCCAGTGGTGGAAGATGTAACGGAGTAGAGAGAACTGTATAAAGTACATTACTTGAGTAAATATCATATTTCTCCCCTCTGCCGTTCTCACAAAGGTCAGGCAGAGACACACGTTTCTGCTTGAGACAATCGTCTCTCGGGTGGAAACCACATTATGTCCAAAACTGTTACTTTTTCAGGATTCAAATTAAAAAATAGCTAAAACAGCAGATCCACAAGCTCAAAATGCTTCGCTTCGTGCCGCGTTTCGAGATTGTAGATCTGCTACTTTAGACTTTAGCTTTTGTGTGATGCTGTAGGGATGATCAAGTACGGGTGTTAATTTACAAATAAATACAGCACAAAAAGTTTGAATATGGACATAAGGTTTCTGCCCGACAGCAACTGAGTGTTACATAAAACGTTCAAACACATTTCTGTTTGTGACGCGCTGGACACAACGCTGTGGGTCGGTGATCCTCTGATTAGTACAGTACTTGAGTAAATGTATATTTTTTTTACGCTTCCACCACCACTGCGAGCAGCGGCAGCAGGACCAGAGGTGGTGGTAGTGGTGGTGGTGGTGGTGGTGGAGGAGATTCCATCAAGCTGACAGCTCTGCCTCTTGCAGGAGAAGAGTTAATTGCTGTGGGACCGGAGACGCCTTCCCCACATCCATCAGCCCAGAAACTCCCCCCGCAGCATCGGCGGGGTAGGAGGTTGGTGTGCGGGGGGATGTGGCGGTGTGTGTGTGGGGGGGGGGGGGGGGGGGGGGAGCAGGGGGGTACAAGGAGAGGGCGGTGGTGAGGGACCGCGGAGGCCGCAGGATTGAGAGGAAACGTCTGATTCCCTTTGACACATGGAGCCAAATAACGTTCTGAAACAAACGTCAGGCCATGGAGCAGAGCTGCAGAACGCTGCTGCCTGCGTGTGGGCCTGATTTGCAGGAGCGTTTCAGTTGTGGAGACCGACGTATCGAGGAGGCCTTTTTTCCAACATATAGGAACCGGAATTGGTTCCATCACACTTGGAGCTGTTTCTGGAACTGGTGTTATCACTGGTCGAAAGCTGGTTATATGGACTTCATGTCTGCTATACAATTACAATACCAGTGGTTCTCCATGGGGTCCATTTGGAAACCCCTATTGGAAATGTTAAAGGGAACCGTTAAGGAACCAGGCCGTTAAGATGGAATTGTTGATACAGGAATTGCAAAATATACTAAAAGACCCTAACCCTACAGTATGTGCGAATAGAGCAGTGGTACTCAACCTGTGGCCCCAAGGGGGTCTCAAAATGATTTTGGGGGGGTCCCCTGATGATTAACTTAATGTGCAACATTGCAATCCAACATAAAGTTTTAAGTGTGTAGAGGTATACAGTATATGCCTGTTTCGCGTTGCGAGGCGTTGTGAGCATGTGGATCTGCTATTTTCACAATAAAACCGTGTTATAATGCCTCAACTCTTAGTGCTCGTCAGGTTCAAATATGTTTCTTTTGGGGGTTGTGGCCTGAAAAGGTTGAGAACCACTGGATTAGAGCTCAACCGCCATGGCAGTCTTCCGGCAGGTTTCTTTGTGGTTGTGTTTGTGGATGAATGGGGGTTGTGCAAAGCACTAACACCAGACAGGGGTTACAGGTTCCCTTCCAACTGGGACCATCCATCACACTGCTCTATATAAACCCATGTTACACACAGAGGTGCTTTGAAGCTAAAAGCGGCCAAATGGTTAGAATGTGGCAGCATCACTGACAGGGTTAGATGCTCCTTTGTTCAAGTTGCTCCCTTTGTGAGAGCTTGGTTACAAGCCAGGGTCAGCGGTTCCAGTCCCACTGGTCCATCTTCAGTAAGCTACTGATGTCTGCCTTTACGGAATAATATGCAGCATACCGTAAATCAGTGGTTCTCAACCTGTGGGTCGGGACCCCCAGGGGGGTCTCCAAATTATTTTGGGGGGTCCTCAGATGATTAACTTAATGTACAACATTGTTTTCTCACTCAACAAGTAAACAAAGCAACATAATGTTTAAGTTTATGACAATTTAAGGACTTTTTAATACCTCTAAAATGACAAATTAAACAATAAAACATCTAATATTTGACAAATTGTCAAATATTAGATGAAGAAATTGTGAAAATAGCTGATCTACATGCTCACAACGCCTCGCGTATAGAACCGTGTTATACAAACTGTAATGCCTCAACTCTCAGGGGCGAGGGGGGAGGGGTCCCCGATAAAATATGATTACTTTGGGGGTCGTGGCCTGAAAAGATCGAGAACCACTGCTGTAAATCACCATGGATAAAAGCTGCCATCATCACATGGCATTTGTTGCTGTTATGTGTCAGGGTCCTTGCGGGGTTTCAAGGGGTCACCAGCTATAAATGAGTTAATATAGCGTCGACATCAGTTTAACCACTTAACTTATACTGTACATCAGACCTGGGCATTGTACGGCCCGGGGCCGTATTGCGGCCTGTGTAGGGTTAATGGCAAATTACAAAATAAACTTTTTTCGATACCGAATGCCGGGTTTTCATCAAAAGTTTGACTGCTAAGTATTTATTTACTGGAGTCGGAGGTAAAGCCGTGTGTTTAGTTTGCGGGGTGCACATCTTGCGGGGAGCACTGCCTTTTGGCCCGGCCCTCCACAACATTTTCTGTTGTTCATGTGGCCCCATGGAAAGAATAATTTCCCACCCCTGCTGTATATATCGGCCAATTGAAAATGGCTGATCTACAAGCCCACAAGGCATCGCGATGCAATGAGCTTGCAGATTTTTAACACGCACGCACGCACGCACGCACACACGCACACACGCACACACACACACACACACACACACACACACACACACACACACACACACACACAGAAGAACAAGCCGGAAGTGGCTTATAAGCTGACCTGGCAACACTGCTCGACACATTAGGACAGAGCCGGAGCAAGTTGTCCCTGTGACTTCATAAGAGAGAGAGAGAGAGAGAGAGAGAGAGAGAGTGTGAGTGAGAATGAAATAGGGTATGTGAATGAGAGTAAGCGAGAGAGGAGACACAGGGTGTGAGAGAGTGATAGAGAGAGAAAGAGTACGTGTGAGAGAATGAGAGCTAGCGAGAGATGAGACACAGGGAGAGAAAGAGAGGAAGACTGTTAAGAGTAAGCAAGAGAGGAGACAGAGAGAGAGAGAGAGTGTTTGAGCGAGAGAGGACAGCAGATGGAGAAGAGCGAGAGAGAGCACAGGAATGGAGAGACGTAGGACAGGATTGAACTAAGACGTGGAAAAGACAGATGACAGAGAGAGAGAGAGAGAGAGAGAGAGAGAGAGAGAGAGAGAGAGAGAGAGAGAGAGACAGAGAGAGAGAGAGAGAGAGAGAGAGAGAGGTGGCATTTTGTTCTCTGTCATTGAGGATGTGGCCCACGCACCATCTTGCTCTCAGGCTCAGCATGTGCCCGCCCCGACACACGCACGCACGCACAGCATTCAATGCTTCTCACGTCACATAACACAAACACGCTAATGCATCGTCGCTGTATGAAACCTTGTATGTCTAAAATGTATTCAGGAATATAGAACCTGTGTTGCTAATGGATCCAATGTAGCTACAGTACAGTATGTACAGTCACAAACTCTTCTTAACAGTTTTCATTGGATACATTATTTATAAAAACACAGATAAATAGCAGTTATTATGTTATTTTGGGTGGTACTGTGATACAACAGGTGGTCCGGGACCCCTAGGGGATATATTGTAGATTGGTTTATTAGCAAAGATATTGTGTAAACAAACAAACAAAAATATGAATACTCACAAACTGACGATAGTGCTGTCAAAGAAGTCTATGAAGCTATCTATGAAAATCTATGAAAAAGCTTAGTAGGGGGTCCCTCTCTCAGCTAAGGGGTCCATGGGCTGAAAATTTTATGTTGGTTTGTTTACTGTTGAGTGGGAAAACAATGTTGCACATTAAGAATATCATCTGGAGACCCGCCCAAATCATTTGGGGACCCCCCTGGGGGTCCCGACCCACAGGTAGAGAACCACTGGTGTATGATATACTTTATCATAGGGCCTGAAATAAGGGAGATACGAGATGTCTGCCCCACACAACGATATCACCGCTGTCTATAGACTCAAACTTGACGTCGACCCCAAGAGAACCCGGCAGAAGTTAATGTGTTTTCCTTCCGCTGAGCGAGCGCAGCAAGGAGAAATTTGCATGTTACTGATGAAAACACAACCACTGGCTTCCATACAAACCTAATGCTGCCCACGCAAAATGCAGCAATGAGTGAATGTCAATGGAATGAAAAACTTTCAAAGATGCAGCACCGCCATAATTTCACTTCTTTCTCAATCTTTCATCTCTGGAGTATTGGAGTCGGCAGTAGAAGTCGGAACATAATAAAGCTTTAATCCTCTGAAGCTGTTTTCACATAAAGTAATGTGCAGTAGTGTAAAGTAAAAAAGTGCATGTACTGAAGTACTGTACTTAAAGGTGTGTCACGCACCGACGTTTAACATTACTAGAAGCTGGGCCCCCCCGACGTTTAACATTATGATACAGTAGGTCGCATGGTCTCATGGAGTCAATCATGCCATACCAAGCTGGTCGACACAGCTTTAAACGACACCTGCCGCATCATCACGGGATGCACCAAAACTACACCTGTCCCGCGCCTCTATGTGCGAGCCGGCATCTCTCCCCCGCACATCAGACGATTGGGTATCGCTCAAGATGAACGTAGGACACAGGAGATGGAGAGTAGACACCCCTTACATGGCCATGTAGCACCCCCACGGAGGCTCCCATCCAGAGCCAGCTTCCTGCAGACAGTCCTGCCCCTCCAGACAACCAAACGTGTAGCAAGGGCCAACAGTTGAATGGCAAAGCTATGACATACAAGCTCTGGACTGGTTTAGCCTCGGAAACCCAGGCTTCATTTGGCGATCGGAAGAAAATGAAGCCTGGGCGATCGCGTTATGATCACTGTTGGAGGAAGTGTAGAATTTCCCTAACCAATCAGAGTGCGCTGAGCAGAGCAGCAGAGGGGGGAGGAGAACACATGCTATTGGTCGGAGACTTGCAGTGAGACTCGCCGCGCCCGCCCATCTGCCTACACAAACTGGTCCGCGTTAGCCTAGTGTGTAACTGGTTGAACAGAGGAATTACACCAACGGAAAGCCTTGCTAGTGGCCACGACCTTGGCTGGATCACCTGGAAGTCACTAAACAGACTGCGTGTGGAACAGGGGAGGTGCAAAGCACTGATGAAAGTCTGGAACTACAGAAGACACGTGCAGCTGTGGATCAGTGCAGACAATGTCCCACATACTGAAATGTGCCGATGCCCCCCAATGCCGTCCAGAGGACCTGGCAGAGCCCACCCCATCAGCTGTGGCCTGTGCCCGATATTGGCTGAACGACATCTGAGATTGCTACGGACTCGAAGAAGAAGACATGGTCTCCCTGTAAACGTTCTGACCAGGAAATTGAGAAAGAGGCATCAATTTAAAATGTATTTTAATTGTAATTCTGCGCATATAATATATATGTACCCAATAGAATATTTTAGTTACATCGATATCGTCCACATGAATTAGTCTGTTCACGCTTATTCAGGAGAGCACCGCACAGTGCAGTATTTGTCACGGTCAGCGAGCAGCGCCACCATTTGTGTAAATTCCAGAGATTTTATGTATGGTCCTTTAAAAATTGAAATCCCAGAGGAGAAATGCAACATGTTCAGGTGTGAAATGCATTCACAAAAGAAAGGAAGGAAGGAAGGAAGGAAGGAAGGAAGGAAGGAAGGAAGGAAGGAAGGAAGGAAGGAAGGAAGGAAGGAAGGAAGGAAGGAAGGAAGGAAGGAAGGAAGGAAAGAAAGAAAGAAAGAAAGAAAGAAAGAAAGAAAGAAAGACAAGAGGAATACTGGCCATAAGGATTAGGTCTACACTCATATTAACCCTATTAGAACCTTGAACAGAAGCCACAACACAGCCATCATACTGTAGAGTCACATAAGTGAAATGCCAAACGCACACATATTAATTTGAAGTGACCAAGATCCACAAATACAGTACATATTTTGTCTCACTACCTTCAACAACAGAAACAACACAACAGATTCACACTGGAGCCTTCAATTCCAGAGCCAGAAACAGTAACTGAACATGATACATTGCCAACCAGTCTTTTGGTCCAATATGACAACAATAGAGCAACCTGAATCACATTGTTGTGTTCTGAATCAGATTAGTACACAACATAAAACACAATATATAGAGTACTGTAAAGCAAACAACACAAGAAGCAGCTATGGACGTGTGAAGTTTTGAAATGGCACATCTGTACATACATACATACATACATACATACATACATACATACATACATACATATACACATACATACATACATACATACATACATACATACATCAGACAAAGCAAGATGTAGGAGTGGTTAGCATCGCTCAAAAACAAGGTCCCTACCATGAGTAGTCTTCTACTTGACTTCATCAGTTGTGTAAGTGATGGCCAGGGTCAAACTTGATGCATAGAGAGATCACTCTCACCGCTGTCAGGATCTCCTCACTGTTGCTGTCTCTGGGCTCATCAGCATGGCACTGTGTACAATGTCTCCTATGGCCCAGAGTAGGTTGGGATGGACACTATAAGAATTGAGTATCTGAAAAAATGAAATAAACACTGTAGTTAAGTTAGATTTAAATTCAAAAGTTGACAAATATTCAACCACAGAGCTACTTAGAGACCGTCAACAAGATAGTCAACACTGTGCAATTAGTAGGCCTACTGGTATTTAACTCATACAGTGCCATCCGGCCACAAGGGGTGCTAGAGTGCCAGAAATTTCTCCATTGACCTTCTTTATAGCTTTCGTCGACCCTCTCCCAACTGGCTCGTGTTTTCACTCCGGTCAATCCTATGGGTGTCCAGAGGAGGAAGCTAGCTGACACGTAGCCAAAATGCTAACCCATTGAGAAGCCCGATCTAAAGCTATTTCAGCCGCAAAAAACTTTCTCGTTGGGTCTGGGGACACAATCCGGAGAAAATCCTGTCTAAAGATGTGATTTATTATTGGAGTGGGCGGTGCGATTCGGCCGTTAGCGCGAATACGGCCCGTGGATGGCCGAGTCTAAGTCCCGGCCAAGGATGGACGTCTAGACCGGGGCTTCGTTGAGGCCTCCGATAAAATAATTCATTTTATTAAATATCCCGGACATGTTCGGGATATAGGCACCCTGGAATACGTCGCGCCGCCTACAATGAACATTTGGTGAACATTGGGGGGGGTCTAAACTTTATTTTAAACCATTTTCAATGGAATAAATCGTCGGAGCATCTAGCGTCTCTCGTTGGTGAGCGCTGGGCGAGCCGGGACCACCCACGTTGCTCCAAGCAGCTCGGGGTAAGTAAAATAGCAAATAAAAAATTGTTTTTGATCCCGAATATCCCGAACTAGTTCGGGATAGGCACTAAAAGGGTTAAAGGCCCGCTGACACGCCCGAAATTATAACAGTATGGTACAGTAGGTCATGTGGTCTCTCTGAAAAAGGTCTGAAATAGTCTGAAACTCATGTCACAGTGTAATCTGCCCCTCGCCCCCCAACAACAGCTGACCAGTACAGTAAGTAGTCTAAGTACAGTCAATTAATTTGATTGGCTTATAATTGCGCATTCCCACAATTACATCATAAAAATATTAACTCATATTTTAAGATGACTTTTTAAAGCGACAGTACCCCTTTAGGTGACAGTACCCCGTCCCCTTTAATATAATTAGTATTTTCAATTGCTTCTAAACTAAATGAGATACTGACACTCAACCAACTCTACATTGTGCCAGGGGGGATGAACAATGTGCTAGCCTTTTAGATTTATTATGAAATATTTATTTATACATGAATATTGTATGTTTGTAGGCCTATGTTAATTTTAATACTATAAATTATGCCATAATTACTGCAATAACAGTAGAATTGCACTTACAAAAGAAAACAATAAAGCCTGATTCAGAACTGTATGCTAGCCTACTTGTTATATAAATATATGTACAAGGTGCAGTATGAATAGTCCTTCAGTGGTCAAGTGATGAGGTTGTATAATAATGATTCTTACAGCTGATAAACATCAAAGTTAAAATCACAGCAAGGCCAGTACTTTTGCAGAGCTTGAAAAGGTCATCATGTTTACATTCATGTGTAAATGATGACTCATGCACACGGTTGCTTCAAGGCGCATTAATGGTCTGTACTCATTTCCGAAATAAATTAATATCTGGCCTTTGTTGTTTTTATTTAAGACACAGGGTTGTGGCTCTCGTTTATGTTTTCATACCATTTGAACATAATTTGTGACAGCTGAACTATAACATAGGTAAAGTATGAAACTGATGTATTCTCTCTCTCTCTCTCTCTCACTCACACACACACACACACACACACACACACACACACACACAGCACAAAGTGCCTAGATGGCAACATTGTTGCATACAATAATAGTTTACACGGCCTAGCTGTGAGTTGGTCTGCTCTGTCTCGCGTGTGCACATAAAACAAACACACACACACACACACACACACACACACACACACACACACACACACACACACACACACCCTTCTTTCAAACTGTTCCATTAGCATAGCCAACAACGCTAACTAGCTAACTCACCTGCCATACATACATACCCAACTCAACTGGAAAGAGAACACAGGTTGTTATGATGATCATTTCTTTCAGCTGCCACAGATGTCTTGTAAAAGTATTCACTCCCTGACAACACAACGCCACTCAACTTACATGTGGTGTAAACTTACATTATAAGTTGTTTATCTGTTATTCTGTTTCACTTCCAAACGGAGCTTGTGTCAATTAAACTGCTGAGCTGCCAGCCTGCCTGTGTGTGTGTGTGTGTGTGTGTGTGTGTGTGTGTGTGTGTGTGTGCGTGTGCGTGCGTGCGTGTCTGGACTGGGACCAATGTTGACAGATTTTTGCGAGAAAACAAGCAACCAGATGAAGAATGAACACAAGCCCAGAGGAAGCAAGTTTAACACTTTGAAACCATCGACTAGCCTATTTGAAGCCTAAATGTGAATATTTGAAATATTTTTGTAACACTTTAATGCAAATCTGGTGTGAAAATACAGTTCAGAATTTCAGTTCAGATTGGGAGGGGGTCCTGTATGAAAATGTAGGACTTTTTATTTTCTTGTTGAGAAATACAGTCACACAACTACTATAAGAGAAATACTTTGTTTGTTCTAGCAAACAAAGAGAATTCAGTCAAAGTTCAATAAGCCCACATAAAATAACCCATCAGACAATATCAGGCGTTAGGCAAGTCGAAGTAGGCTATGCTACAGTATATGACCTTATATTAGATAGCTTTGTTTTAAACGCTGTAACATAATAATAATAATAATAATAATCCCTGTTATGCTTAACACACATTTCACATATTACATAATCAGCTAATCGCAATTATTTGAGATAATAATAATTTGCTAATAATTATTTTGCATAATCGCCATCATCGTTTTCATGTTGAATTTTCCAAAAAATAGCAGAAATACAGTGGCAGATCTGCAAGCTTATGAGGCGACGCGTTGTGAGATTTAGATTGTCCACTTATTTCCACTATTTGTTTTTTCTTTGTTTTTAAACAATTGAATTCATAATATTTAGGTTATTTGTCATAATGTTAAAGAGTCATGAAACACAAAATCACTTTTTCTATAAATATAAATTATATCAATGAGTCACTTGTGATAGGGGGCAGTGATATGGTTAAATTTTCCCATATACTTGTGGATTCAGAGCTTTCTGCTGTCTCTGTAGCCATTTCTGTGAACTTCTAGTTTCTAGGTAGAAAAGAAATATTTGGCGCCACTCATTAAATATTAGATCTCTGCATTCAATTAGTTCGGCGTGACGTGGCTTTTATAATTAATATTAACGTTTGTATTACCGTATATATATAGATGGTTTCACTGTACTGACTCACCAGAGAGTCGCGTTATTTGGAAACGCACATGAGTTCTGGGAAAACAGTCACACTGTAGTGTGTAGACAGTGACTGTCTGTTTCCTGGTTCTCTCTCTCAAGTCGGACTTTAGGGTATATATTTTCAATGGTTTTAGTCAGATATTCAATTTGAGTATTTTAGACATGGCTTGTTGCCTCGTTGTCTCGTTCAGAGCCGAAACCACCGTGTTTACATGGCGTGGCCCCTGATAGAACGCTGTTTGGCGGCTGCTGCTACGGCAGCCGATCTGCAAGCTCGCGCGTCACGTTGTGAGCTTGTAGATCTGCTATTTTCCGTGCATGTGGACGTTGTGTGTGTGCGTGCACTGTCACGACACACACGCACGCACGCACGCACGCACGCACGCACGCACGCACGCACGTACGCACGCACGCACGCACGCACGAACGCACACACACACACACACACACACACACACACACACACACACACACACACACACACACACACACACACACACACACTACACAGTCAGAAAATAGCCAACAGCGCTATAGCGTCCATTCTGCTCCGTTTGTCCCCGTGGTAAACAGTCCAGAGCTGGAGAAAGTTGACCATGGATAAAAGCTCAGACAGCTTGTTTGTAAAATACTTGCAAATTTTTACTGGTTATACAACATGGAGTTGCCGAATCTTTATACTTTTTACACCTCCAATGGCTGGTTTTAAAATGTGTATCCGAAATGCAAATTGTATGACAATAAAATACAATAAAATCATGATAGCCTTTGAGCCTTGTACTGAACTCCAACACTTTTTCTCTACTCTTTTCATGATGTAAAGACACTCAATTTTTCTTTCTCTCTCCCTCCATCTTTCTGTCATCTCACTTTCTCTCTCATCTCTCTTTTTTAAGATAGTTTGTAGTAGAGTTGGAGGGAACAGGGGGAGAGAGATGGGGAGAGACCTGCAGCAAAGACAGTGGGGAACAGGACTCGAACCTGCGGCGTGCTGTAAGTCTATACTTACAGTGTATGAGCCTAGGTGTCCGGAGCGCAAGGCTATCCAGGCGTTCTCTCTCATCTCTTTCTCCCTCTCCCTCTCCCTCTCTCCTTCTCTCTGTCTCTCTCTACATCTTTATTTCTCTCACCATCTCCATCTCCCCCTCTCTCTCTCTCTCTCTCTCTCTCTCTCTCTCTCTCTCTCTCTCTCTCTCTATCACTTTCTCTTGCTCTGACTCTTTGCACATTCCCCCTTTGACCCCATTATGGATTTATGGCTGACCTGTGTGTCTGATACATGAGAACTGCAATTTGTCGCTGCTCTCCCCTGAAGTGTGCCAGACCTGCTGAGTGTATGTGCGTGTGTGTGTCACTCCAGTGCCAGCGGGTGCATTACAGTAAGACCTTGTGTGCTGCTCGTCTGTACAGATGTCACTCTGCCTCCATTCACGCACGTACGTACACAGGCTCACACACATGCACCCACGCACAACAAGTACAGTAGGCCTATACACTATTAACCACATGAAACTCAGCTTCCGTTATTCTTGGCATGTTTTAAAAGGTAAGCATTCCACAGAAATAAGAGATCTGCTATTGAGCCCTTACGTTGACCAGAGCTTAAACATGCTGTGAGTGTAAAATGGTGTCTTGTACTTATAAACCCATGAGGGCTGGACACTTTGTATGCAGGACACAGAAATACAATAATCAATCAATATAGTATATGCAATCAATCAATCAATCAATCAATCAAACAAACAAACGAACAGACACTCCCATAGTGAGCATTAGTGAGGAGGACCCATATCATGCTGAGAAAAAGGCCAAAGGTTCCCTTTAAGTGATTCAAATGCAACACAACGCCACACTTTAGCAAACCAGATGGAGAAGACATCTTTCACCTCTAATCTAACGCTTCCCTGCATATAACCAACATTAAGCAACATTGGAGCAACATTAAGCCATTTGAACACCTTCCTTCTTAAAGTGGTAATTAGCACCTGAATACTTAATACATAACATAAATTAGTGCCTAATGTCTCACTGTCGTAAATAATGCATTGTGACAACGCAATGACTTTATTAAAAGTGATGCAAGGCTGACGATAACGATGATGAGCCCCGGGCGTTTCATGACACAACAACATGCATCCCCAGACAGGAGCCAGCGTGGTGGCGTGGAAGTCATTTCGTTGCTGTCGGGGAGAAACATTGTGTCTCCATATTTCAACTTCTTAATGAGTTTTTGTGAATCAATGCCATACTTTATTGTACAAAAATGACATGAGTGATTGTCCCAAATACAACGCATTCTCACTCCCAAGACAGCAAATGGTTGACCTCTCTGGATCGGACGCCCCAAGAAGTCTTGAGGGCATATCAGTAAGTTACGATTCTACGACATTAACCTGAACGGCGCTGAATCAGCTGAAGCGCAGAAGCGGACTTCACAACGGCTTGTTCGAGGCTCAGGTCTGCTTTATATGGTTTGTCGTAGTAGTTTTAACTGTTTTTTTATAGGTTTGAAAACGGCACTTTCACGGCACCGTTTGACTTTAAAACATGTTGAAAGCTAAAGTGGTCAAAGGGATATTTCATTGTCATTTTATAGTCTAATCGGGCTTTTGGGAACACCCGGGACAGTATTTGAGTTCCTTGATTCAATATTTAGATATTTGATATTCATTTTATCAGACACGCCCACTTCCCATACAAACCCATTGTAACTTCAAACTCCATTTTAACCATGATAGATTCAGTGAAAACACCCGTCCTTTTTTCTGGTGACTCATACTGCCCTCCTAATACAGTACGTGAGCAGGCCATGTTTTTTTAGAAAAAAAGAATATATTTCCCAATAAATGATGAAAAAAAAGCCTGCTCACGTATAGTGGGGGCGTCAGGAGTCACCAGAAAAAGGGGCGGGTGTTTTCATTGAATCTGGTTAAGATGGAGTTTGAAGTTACAGTGGGTTTGTATGGGGCTGTTAAGTCTGACATCATTTTGTAGGCAGAGGAGAACTTTTGCCCCCCAAAAAAGCGAATCTTTTTACTATTTTTTACTATTTACTAATTTTTCTTCTAGAATTATACTTTAGTCGTTATTTTTGTCTCGGATCTGTTGAAATAGCGAGGGACAGATATTGACAATAAATCTGCTTGGAGGTCTGACTACAAAATTATGTCACGGCTTAAAAGCCCCATAGGAAGGGGGCGCGACTGATGAAATGAATATCAACTGTCTAAATACTGAATGAAGCAACTCAAACTGTCTGGGCCTGGGGTACTCGCAAAAGCCTGATTAGACAATAAAATGACCAAAAGGTTTTTGAAAATGAAATACTGTATCCCTTTAAGTGTGTCTGTGGGCTTGTGACTAAATTATATAACTAAATTGGATCCAATTGGAACACGCATCCTTTTTTCCCCCTGAAAACAAAGTGACGTTTGTGGAGATACAAGGTTTCCACCTGACAGAGGTGAGAATTCCAGAGCTCCATACAAGGTTAGGACCTTCAGGCAGCAGACAATGGAGCAGGTTCTCCTGCCTCTGGACTGGCATCCATTATTAAGCAGCATCAGAGGCACACAGCGCCCAGGCTCTGTCTGAAAGCCTGCGGGTCAAGTCCAAAAGTGAATTCAGAAGCAACCAGATACAGTATGCTTTTTGCTACTACAGTATGCTCCTCATGTTCTCCTCATGGTTGGAACATGCTTCAGAATCAATACCAATTCCATTCAGTTCTATAGATTAATTGCAGATCATGTGGATTTGAACCGTTGTTTTTTTGTTTCTTATTTTAATTACATTTTTTGTGTGATTTTGGTCATCCAATTAAAAAGAATTGTTGCTATATTTGAACTACTTCTTTTGATACAATAATGTATTCTTTGCTTTTTCTGTCTGGATTGCTTGTATATGGGTTCACCCTCAAATTGTGTTTTCCGAACATAAATATGATGAGGGCACGCCCATGGGTGACTGCTCTCCATTCCGACGTGTCGCCACTCCGACATTGACTTCTTATTGTCGGAGAGGCGACCCTTCCATAGGGTAAGGGTTAGAGATAGAGTTAGTGTCGGAATGGAGACATTTCGGAAAGGAGACATGTCAGAATGGAGACATGTAACCGTGCCCATGGTGCTTTGCATGTCACGGTTTGAGCCTGATGTACAGAAAAGACTGGGGATCATTTAATAATGTTATATCGTCGTTGTCGGGTGAAAACCTTATGTCCAAAACCGTTCGTTTTGCATTCATCATTTTAAAAATGATTTAAACTAGTGAAAACAGCCGATCTATAAGCACACAACACCTCGCATCGTGAGGCGTTGTGTGCTTGTATCTGCTGTTTTCAATATTTAGATATTTAATATTAATTTTACCAGACACGCCCACTTCCCATACAAACCGATTGTAACTTCAAACTCCATGTTAACCATCTGCTGTTTTCACTATTTTGTGTGACGGCCTTGTATGTTGAACCAGGGCTTTACTTGCGAAAGAACGTACAAATTTGAAACTTGGAGATACAAGGTTTCCACCCGACAACGACGATCTGATGCTTAACTAAATCCACACCATTGTTTAGCAGCAAGAATCAATTCAAGATCACGTTTAGGATACCGACTGATTTTGAAGATGTGAAATCATTACCACCAGCCTGGATTCACACAGTCATGGACCCATGGACACGCTGCCCTCTGCCTGCTGTCTGGTGTGATGGGGAGCAGGTGACCCCTACCCACCCTCCGTTCGCTAGCTACTGCGTTAAGTGATTTCAGCGTTCTGTTAACATGCTGTGAAGCCTCCGCAGCACTATGAAGGTGACTTGTCAATTGAGGGGAAAAACAGCATCGGCTGTTTTACATTTTGGGACAGGTCAAGGCTTTCGCTGAGTGTGTGTGTTTGGGGGGGGGGGGGGGGGGGGGGTGAGAATGTGTCGGCGTGTGTTTCTTTCACATTATTGTGGGTCATAGTTTTTCCTTCTTCAAACACGGTTTACATTATGTATTTACTGTCTGTGTATCTATGTGTGTGTGTGTGTGTGTGTGTGTGTGTGTGTGTGTGTGTGTGTGTGTGTGTGTGTGTGTGTGTGTGTATGTATGTGTGTGTGTGTGTGTGTGTGTGTGTGTGTGTGTGTGTGTGTGTGTGTGTGTGTGTGTGTGTGTGTGTGTGTGTGTGTGCTGTATAGCTCAACCTCAGGCCAGCTCATATGTATTGCCTATCGATTCACCTCCTCAGCTGCTGACCAGGGAACTCTCTTGACCTCCGCCCCCTCCAAGGTCACCCAGCCCTCCTCCAGCCAACCTGCAGAGCAGCCAGTCGGCTACAACAGTGCTTCTCAAAGCAGGGTCTGGGACCCTCACAGTGGCCCTCGAGGGGGTTCCAGGAGGTCCCCAGCTAAATTTAAAGCTGCTATATGTAACTTTCCTCTTCTACCCCGGATTTGAACCTGCTTTCGTGTTTCTTACTTTTTTTTTTACCAGCTCGGGGCATGAATTGAATCTTGACCATCATGTAAAAAATTGTGTCAGATCCTGCACTTCTGACACAATCTACGTCTCAATAAAAGAGCAGGGCAGGGGCGTCAATTGGGTATAGCAGGGGTATGCAGCTGCCATACTTGGGGTCCAGGGGGGAAAATAAAAGTTACTTTTAAATATAAATCCATGAATGTCTCTTTTCCATCTGTTCTGGTTATTATGTTGTTAAATTACAGTAAAATAACTACAAATGCTAAATGTAACAAAATGGTCACTTTAACAAGGTATTATAATTATTTGTATTACTTGTATTCTCCCCATCTTGACAAAATGGTATATTACCAGGTTCTTCAGGTCAGCTGCACAGGTGCAATTCATCATTGTTAAGTTTAGCTGCACTTCAACCATTCCAGGCTGCCATACACAGCCCAAGAAACCGTAGAAACGGTGGGAAAAATAGAATGTACTTCTTAAAATAAATGTATCATGCCTGTTGCTAAGGTATGGCAACATGACTGGTGTTCGCGCGTGTGCAAGACACCAGTCATGTTGCCGTACCTTAGCTTTTTCTGAACTGACGCCACTGGAGCTTCCGCCACAACCTCTGGCACAACGCACAGCACAGGTCTTTCCCAGGGTGCTGTAACCCTAAACAGGCGATAGGCTTCTTGAAAAGAGCAGAAAATGTGACTACTAGCGTCTAGTGTTGATGATTTCTTGTATGTTATTGTATGTCTTTAAATGTCTTGATGAATTGAATACAAAGATGACGTCACCAAAATCACAACGTAGGACTTTTTGTCTTATCCCAATACTCATAATACACCAGTAAGGCTCCCTAATCGGGAGATAAGCGACCGTAGGTCACTTATCTCCACAAATAGGGCAAAAATGTGTTTTGCCAAAATCTTCCTGATCCATGTTGATGATGTTCTACAGTACATGGCCAAAACGTTTAACTATTTCATACTTTTTTCTTTCTCCACTGTATTTATAATAAAATACTGTGGATCGTCCAAGCATTGTCACAGAGAAAGGGGGGCATTTGCCAGGTGTGAATACCGTAGGTGCCAGGTGCAAATTGGCTTCATTTCACACCTGGGAAATCAGGCATGACAATATGGGGGGGAAAAGACTTGTGTAAGTGTAAAGGTCAGATATCATGTCGGTATAAAAAGAATAACAGATACATTTCATCACTGTCAGGTACGTTTTTTCGCAAAGTAAAGCCCTGCTTCATCATAGGCTGTCGTGCGAAACTAGTGAAAATAGCAGATCTACAAGCACACAACGCCTCGCGGTGCAAGGCGTTGTGTGCTTGTAGATCTGCTATTTTTGAGGCGGTGACTAGCCGCTTCCAATATACAGAATTGTCTGTCCTATGCCTTGTCCTCACTCCTCACCCGCCGTCGTCCAGTGCGAACAGGATCTGCGCATGTGCGAGTCCCCCAAAACAATGATTATACGATTGCATAATAATTGTGGCAGCCATACCTAGTCCCCAGCCTGCTAGTTGCTCACCGCCTGCCTGCTTTTTGGGGAGGTCTGGACATAAATGTGAGCGCTGCTACAAGCATCTCCCTCTCACTCCCCTCAGCAGTTTGTCAGAGCATGTTTCACAACGGGGTGGTGATGTGTCGACATTTCTGTGACAGAGCGAGTGAGTGTGTTTTAGGTCTGTGTGTGTGTGTGTGTGTGTGTGTGTGTGTGTGTGTGTGTGTGTGTGTGTGTGTGTGTGTGTGTGTGTGTGTGTGTGTGTGTGTGTGTGTGTGTGTGTGTGTCCAATATCCATCTCTGCAGCACAATGCTGGTAATCTGTTCTTCACTTCTTATTTGATTCTGATTGTGGGGCGGCAGCTCAGGGGTAGAGAAACCGTTATTAGAGCACGAAGGGTTCCTGAACGGTTCCCAGTTCGAATCTGGGCTCCCCCTGAGTTAATGTCAAAGAGTCCTTGAGCAAGACTCTGAACTCCTAGTTGCTCCCGGTGAGTAGGTTGGTGCCTTGCATGGTTTACTCCGCCACCGGTGTATGAATGTGTGCGTGAATGTAAAGCGCCTTGGATAAAAGTGCTGCCGGTATATAAGTGCACCATTTACCATTTATTCTATATCACACCATTATCCACTTAAACTCCGGGACTCTCTTTTTGTCCGGGTGTTTCTGTTTGATTCCGTCTAAAAACGTTACATTTAACTTCACTTTAACTTAACTTCACTGTGCCTAAACCTAACCCTAACCCTAACCTCACAAACACTATGCCTAACCCTATAACCTTAACCCTAACCGTAACCTCACAGAAATGTTAACCTCAAAACTCTGTAGGCCTGATAGAAAGACCTGGGAAAGAGTGAGACCCCTTTGGGAAAAGCTTTCGCTTAAAAAAGCAGATCATCAAGCTTACAACACGTTGCAGCGCGGCGCGTTAGTAAGATGTCAATGGCTATGGTTTCGATTCCTGCCGGGTGACACTGTGGGCGCTGTGGGCGTGTTCCCTCCTCCGCGTCATCAGCGCCCACGCCCACACCCTAGGTGGGGTTGGCACATTTTTGTGTGGAGTTTGCATGTTCTCCCCGTGTCTCCTAGGGTACATACCCTCACAAAAACATGCAGTAATCCTGGTCTCTATAATGCCTCCCCCTGGCCAGCCGGGGCGCCTGATGGAGGGGAAAGGAACTGGTTGGAATAACGTGTTCCTTCCACACGCAACGTCCAAACCGGGAAAATCCCCACTGTCAGGTGAAAAGAAGCAACTTGGACTACTCATGTATAGAAGGAAGCATGAGGTTTGTCCGTTGTCTCCCCAGGCGCGGAAAAGGGAGAGCAGAGCCCAGGATTACATAGGCAATTGGCACTGGGTGAAAAATGGGTTAGAAAATCGTGGGGTAAAAATTAAGAAGAAAAAAAAAGGGAAAAAAAATCCTCCAAAATAACAGAAAACTGAAAATACACTGGCATAATGTCCTGAGGCACCGGCTTCGACTGCTCTCTTCGCATTCAATCCGACTTTTTCACCATTTCTCAGACGTTTGAATGCAGAGAGTATGCACTGGGTATCCACGGAGGAGTATCCACGGTATCCTGTTCTCCGTGCACTTTGAAGTACGCATGCGCCGATATCTCTCGCCTTGAATATTATTCCCCTCAGGGGAATCGAACCCAAACCGTGGGTTTGTTGCATCCGTGCTCTACTGACTGAGCTAATGAACGGATGAAGTGACTCCTTTTTTGTGCATTTATCTATGACGTGGATAGGGTTAGGCGTGGATAGTGAGGGACTGAATATTTACTATTCTGTCCATAACGGCACATAACTCGGTAACGCGGCTGAGTGGGATTGGGCGCCGTTCCCACCGCTCGTCGCGGCAACTCGGCTCGCTAGCGCTCGCCTTGGTGGCGACTCACGGGGGTCATCGGCGCCCAATACCGCGCCGCTCCGTCGGGGTCTGTGGCGTGGGGCGTTACACCGGGGAACAGAGCATACTTGGCATCTTGGCATCTGGTTCGAGGCTGGGAATCACCTCAGGTTTTATTTTTGCGCTCCTCTGAGGTTGACCACTAGATGTCGACATTTTACTACTAATATCTCTGCATTGGCATACTGGATATCCAAGTATCCTGGATACTTTCTGCATTGAAGAGTCTGAAAGCACGTGAATATTTCGCATTAAGTGCGTTGATATCATTCGAACCAGGTGCACCGAGGGACTCCGGGCAAGCGCATAAAGTGGTTAGAAACACTGTCTGTGTGGATCTGAACCATATGCTCACATACGTTGAAGACAAATAAAACAATTACATGCTTAATTAAGTGACTATAGGACACCAGGCAAACCTGTCTGTAACATCTATTAGAATCCCTAGGCAAATCTTAGATTGCTTCATATAAGGACTGTGTTCCAAAAATAAACAAATTACCCCAGCGATACAAAAAAATAACTCAGGGGTAGTGGGGGTGACGTTATAGGACGTGAAAATGCAAATATCGGCGTGTGAGCGGGTGTGCCATGTGCACGTGTTCGCAGACAGCCAAGCACTGCGTGTGCAGGGGTAAAGGTGGTAATGTAATTAAATGTCTCTTGCATGGCATATAGCTGTGAAGTCCCAGAAAACCCCACGCCCACGCCACAGTGCTCCTGGGTTTGGCTCAGAGGTGTCGGGGAGGAAAGTTGCTGTTTGTGACATGTTGTCACCTCAGAGACCTGAACTGTGAAAAGGAACAAGAGTTGAAGCTCAAAATAAAACCACATCATACATATTCCTGTGTGTTTGTCTTCTTCCTGCTGCTGTCGCTGCTATGCTATAGCAGCATGTCTGTGGTTCCCAACCTCTTCTTGGATCACAAGGCCCACTTGAAAATCTCTGAAAAAATGGGGCCCACCCATCTGACCACTTAACCCAGCAGCTCTATATACGGTAGGTATAGATATAGATAGAGATATTATAGATAGTGTTCGTTTCACAATATGGACGACCAAAATCTCGAATTGATTGAAGAACTGTGGTTTGATGCCTATAGCTTCCATAATTATGTCCAAATGGTTACTTTTCATTTCAAGATTAAAATTCAAAAGCATCAAAAGTAGCAAATCTAAAGCTTGAAAAGCGACAGGAAAGCTTGTGCATCTGCTGCTTTTGTGTGACGTATGATTACTTATGGCCGTTAAAAAAAAAAAAAGAAAAAAAAGGGGGGGGGGGGGGGTTGAATATGGAGGTAAGAGGTTTCTTCCCGACAACAACAATTTGCAACATTTGGGTAGTGGGTCCATTGGCACCGCAACAATGAAAACAACCGTGGTTGCAGGTATCCTCCAATGTCTTACCATATAGGATTTCATAATGTCTTCTTGTACGTGCGGCCATGCATCCAGCGTATTGAGCTGTTGTTGAAGTGGAGGTAACCTGAGACCATAAACGCCAGAAAAGCGCTTGACTCGATTTGTATCGACAGTGACTTCAGCTGTGGGGTTTTCGCTTCAACCACCATCATTGATGCTGTTTTGTAGCGGGGGAGCCCCGAAGCAGCCCTGGGGGTTTTGCCTTTAGCCTGGAAGAAATGTGTATCGTTTTAATAAGCGACACTTGACCAAAAGAGCTACACAAAATATATGGTTTGGTACACTGAATCATATATTAAAATTGCCTATAGGCTGGGTCGACCGTGTTGCCGTGAATAGTGGACAGTGGTCACAAACATAACATCCAGACCTGCAAGGCACACCATAGCTCTGATCCACAAAGTTGGCACAAACACTAGTCTGTTCAGGGGACTATCATCAGAATAGACCCAACAAAAAAATTACACAATGGACCAATCCCCAATCACATACACACCCATTGTAACAGTTACAATGGGTGTGTATGTGATTGGGGATTGGTCCATTGCATACATATGGGGCACTACAGCAGTGTTTAACACTTCAAATGGCCATAATTCAGTGACCATTGCACTGATCAGCGCAATATAGTGCTGGATCTTGCCTTAAAATCAAGTTTACCTAATCGTCTCTATACAGTTCGTAGACACTTGTGCCAGTGATTACGAGGTAACGATTAAAGGAAAGACTTGAAATGCAGCCATCGCTTCCTTAACTTTTTTTTGTTTAGTGTAACGTACACGCCTATGCCCAGAAATGTATTTTCATCTTTTCTTCACCATGCCGGCTGTTGTCTAGAACAGGGGTCTTCAACAGCAAAAAAAAAAAAAAAAAGCCGATCTACAAGCTCACAACGCCTCGCTCGGCTATTTTCGGCAAAGAGCTTTGAAGCTTTGGAGGGGGAAAAGAGCAGATTATGTACAGAGTGAAAGTTCAAGTTTATTAAGTATTGACGGTTCAAGTATATGAAAACACAAATGGACATGAATCCAAAATACAAGAAAATTGTGCTGTCAAACGACAAAACTGTATGGAATCTCTGAAAAGGTTGTGGGGGTCCCTGCTTCATCTCTCTCTCAACCAAGGGGTCCTTGACCTGAAAACGTTGCAGACCCCTGGTCTAGAACGACTGGGACCATTTCGTCAACCCAGCAACCTCCCCCTGGCCTGGCACCACCCTGTCGAACGTCTGTAATAATGCTTTGTACTTTTTGGTGACTTTCACTGACTTGGAGAAATCTGTGGGAAGGGTTTTCATATCTCTGGGGCCTCTTCTCCAAGAACCTATTCTTAAAACAAGTGAGTCACACTTAAAACAAGGCATCTCTCTCTCCCCCTCTCTCTCTCTCTCTCTCTCTATCTCTCTCTCTCTCTCTCTCTCTCTCTCTCTCTCTCTCTCTGTCAACTTCGGGGTGATTTATTTTTTTCATCTTCCAGAAGGCAGATCAAAGGCTGTGGCTTTGACCCATCTGTTGCGATTTCCTTTTTTGTCGCCACCATCCTGTGTGTGTGACAAGGATGACACACACTGTACTAGTAGATCAGCAGCTCCGCCTTGTCTCTGACAGCCAACGTGTGATCTTTAGCAATCTAGTCATCCGGGCGACTGATGTCTCAGTGTTTTCGAACCCTGTATGGTTGACCGGAGTATAGAGGGGATGAACGGCTGCTGTGAATGCAGGGTCCTTAGACAGACAGATGTCTGTCTGTCTGTCTGTCTGTCTGTCTGTCTGTCTGTCTGTCTGTCTGTCTGACTGTCCATAACTTAACAAGCACTGCCAAAAGCATGATGATGTATCCTGATTGGCTGAAAGACTTAGAGGCCAGTTGAGGACACACATGATCCACGACTGGTTTATTAGTTCACTTTAAATTAATGGATGCCCACGTGCGTAGTATGTTGCCCCAGTCACTGGTGCATGCTCGTGCGTACGTGCATGCTAAATTATGACGTTGTGTTATGCATGGGCAGGCACTGCCATCCTCCTCGCCAGGATGAGATCACAATGTGCGTGTGTGTGTGCGCGTGTGCTGCAGAATTAGTGCATGTCCACACAGTGTGTATGTTCTGTAAGAGCACAGTGCGTGCTTGTGTAAGAGAGAGAAGGAGGACTGAAGCGACACATCAGATGGTGTAACTGTAACCTCATTAATGGTGATGCAGTACGTTCACTACTGTAGGTGATTAAAATGTGTGTGTGTGTGTGTGCGTGCGTGCGTGCGTGCAAAGGACAGTGTGTCATCAGTTAGTGTGTAACCTCACGTGTTACTTTGGACACAGTGTACATTCACACTCCCACTGCTCTTCAAAATGTCATTTCAGTACATTTGTGTATGTGTGTGAGTGCACACGTGCATGCGCATCGCGCACGCACGCACGCACGCACGCACGCACGCACGCACGCACGCACGCACGCACGCACTTGTGTGTGTGTGTGTGTGTGTGTGTGTGTGTGTGTGTGTGTGTGTGTGTGTGTGTGTGTGTGTGTGTGTGTGTGTGTGTGTCGTGTGTGTGAGACTATACTTGTGAGGGCCAGATGTCCTCACAGTACAATTTGAAAAGACATTGAGAGGACAATTTCCCTGTGGTCCCCACAAGAGAAATGTTTGCCTGTTGTGGAGTTGGGTTTACATTTAGGAAAACATTCAGGCTGGGGTTGTGGTTAGAAGAATTATGCCTGATTTGTACTGATTCGTGCCAGTGATGTGCACTGAAATTAGAAGATCTACAAGCCGCGTTGTGAGCTTTATTAGAGTATAGCTATTTCCGCTGTTGTTGTAGATTTGCTATCGCAGCTATAGGGTTAAAAAGGTAAAAAAATAGCATTCATGAAATCGTCCGGCAAATATTCTCATGTCCTCACGGGTATAGCAATGCAAACGTGTGTGTGTGTGTGTGTGTGTGTGTGTGCGTGCGTGCGTGCGTGCGTGCGTGCGTGCGTGCGTGCGTGCGTGCGTGCGTGCATGTGTGTGAGAGAGAGAGGGAAAGAGAGAGTGCAAGTCATGCATTTGGAGATTGCCCCCACACTCTGCACATTAATTCCTCTCTGCTGAGAGAGAGAGAGAGAGAGAGAGAGAGAGAGAGAGAGAGAGGGAGAGAGAGAGAGAGAGAGAGTCCGGCTCTCATTTTGCAGAGCAGACACGCGGGGGAGGGGACAGTGTTCTTTGCTTTAACCTTGTCACAGAGAGTGTCACGGCGCTGGCAGGGGCCACCGCTGCCGTTATTGTTTTTCTTACCTCAGGACCGGAGGCGAACCGGCCCCACATTAATCCTCACCCTTATGTACATGTGTATCGCTGCCGCTGTCGGCCAGAAACCTCTCATCTCCACATTCTGACCTAACTAAAGCAGGGTTCTTCAACAGGGGGTCCGGGACCCCTAGGGGGTCCTCAGAGTTGCTACAGGGGGTCCTCCAAAACTTTTTTCTCCTTTTTTATAACCACTTGATCCCTATTCGGAGAACTTTAGCCAATAATAGCAGATCTACAAGCTCACAACACCTCTTGTAGATCAGCTATTTTTGGCAAAGAGCTTTGGTGTAGAGGGGAAAAAGAGCAGACTAAGTACAGAGTGAAAGGTCAAGTTTTACTAGTATTGACGGTTCAAGTGGTTAAATATCTGAAAACACAAATTGACATGAATCCAAAATACACTGATGATTGTGCTGTCAAAAGATGAAACTACATGGAATCTATGAACAGGTTGTGGGGGTCCCTGCTTCATCTCTCTCTCAACTAAGGGGTCCTTGGCCTGAAAACGTTGAAGACCCCTGAACTAAATCATTGAAGTTAACAAAGCAGGAAACAATGTTTGCCCCAAAGCCAGGGGGAGCAGATAACACACAGATCCTAATGTGTGGTGTCACTGAGGCACGTTGCCTGCAGCTTTGTCCATTAACAATGAATGGAGGCATGGGGCTGACTTTGAGTGAATAATAAAGTGTCTGTTTGAAGCTTTTAAACTCAAATTAAGTTTGTCTTTTTTTAGTAGTAGTGCTATCAGCCCCGACGCAAATAACACGTTTGTCTTCCAAAAGAATCATCTACATCTTCCATCGTTTGTAGTTAGCAGCGTTTACAAGCAGCCCGTTTGACACGATGAAAAAGTGCTCAGCCTTGAAGTAATGGTATTCATTTTAACGGCGGCAACAAAGACGTCTCCAGCTAGACAGTTAAGAGGCTATTATCTACAGCTAATTCCAACGTAGCTTTAGCAATGTCAAAGCTTGTTATTCTTAAAAAGTAAAAACAAAGGATGTAGACTAACAGACACAAACACAATTTCTGAAGTACAGCAGGAAAAGAGCCTGGTTTTGCATGTTTTAACGGCGAGGGCCTTTGCAGGTATTGGGGCGGCCATGGCTGAATGGTAAGTAATTAGTTAGCCCGCCTAGGACTCCGGTACCATTCCAAAACCATATTTGTTTTGTATTTGTCCTATTCCTAAGACAAAAATTCGATTATAGTAAATTTACCCGCGCTTCTCTGTGGGCAGCACTGAAGTGGGATTAAAAAAGAAAAAACTATAACAAAAACTATAATAAAAAAAAACATCAGTGATAACAATGTAATTAAACATTGAAAACAACAGTTTTTGATTCATTAATTGACTTGAAGCACATGATGCTTTCCCCCTCGTCTTCCAGGGAGACCAGTGGTTTTCCTGGCAGCCAGTATACCAGCTACTAGAAAGCCGGTTGGCACCAGGTGTCCCCAAGGACCAGAGTATGAAACCCTTGGGACTGTATCTGATGTCCTGTATGTGCTGTAAGTCACAGCTCCTGTTTATGTCATCATGCAGTATTCAGTACTGTCATCTTTTTTTTCTCTATCGATTACTCACTCCATGGAGACTTAAATTCATATTTTAAGCAGATAATTGGATCACCAGCAGTGGTTCCGTATGGTGACACTCCTAAACAAAAATATCCATGAATCCAAGTCTCATGGGGTGCGTAATCGATAGAAAATGGGTTTTAAGTTTACACAGGACACTCTGTCATTAGAACATGGACATTAACCAAAACTGTAACTGGGAAATTTGCAAATGGGCACTTTAATCGAAACAACTAGAAGTGGATTCTGTGCAGCCACTGAATAGGGCATAACATGGCATAATAACTAAATTGGGTGGGAAAAAACATGATTGAAATTAATAGGCTACTCTAATTTTTTCCGTTGTTGTGAAAACTTTGCTAATGACTTGATTAGCAATCAATAGCCTTTAAAACAAACCTGTGAAACGTCCCTTTTTAAAAGTGCAGATTGTGCCGGTTGCAACTTCCCACCCTGCCACTCTACTCGCTTGTCTTTATTGTGGTTCGCTTGAGCTCTAAATGAGCTCATTACTTGCTTAATTGGACAAATTAAGCACTGTGATCAGGAAAAGCTTAGCTCTCATAGGTTCTGTAAGGTGCCTTTAAATCATCTGTCGGCCGGGACTCCGAAAGGGGGACAAAATTGCCAAGTGAAGCGAGTAATTGCTTCAATTGAGTACCAGAGGGAGGGGGGGGGGCAAAGAAAAGGCCGGTGCACTCGCTGGTGAGAGCCTGACTGTGGCAGTGTTCTCTCTCATCCCTATGAAAAAAAAATGAAATGAAACTTTCATAGTTTTAAATTAAAAAAATTGCATACATCTCATGAAAATCTAATCTATCTCAAAATATTAGAATATACACACGACCACTCAAAAGAATGATTTATAATGCAGAAATGTCAAACTTCTGAAATGTTATGTTAATTTATGCACTCAGTACTTGGTCTGGAATACTTTTGAACAAAGGTCCTCATCAATGGGGCGTGGCATGAAGGTGATCAACATGTGGTATACTGCTGAGGTGTTATGGAAGCCCAGGTTTGCCATTAGTTTATAGAGGCCTTAAGCTCATCTTTGTGGTCGAGTCTGGTGTCTCTCATCTTCCTCTTGACAACACAACACAGATTTTCTGTGGGGTTCAGGTCATGCCAGTTGGCTGGTCAGTTAAGTCCAGTAATACCATGGTCAGTACACCAGTTTGGCTCTGTAGGCATGTGCCAAGTGCTTCTGGCTAAAGGAAATCCTCATCTCCATAAAGCTTGTCAACCTATGGAAGCACAAAGTGCTCTATAAATCCCCGGGTAGATCATGGCTGTGTTGACTCTGAACACAGTGGACCAACACCAGCGATACAATGCAATGGGTGGTTTTCCTCAACTGTGTTTCATCAAAAGAAAAAATAGTCAACATATCCAATCTACCCACTCTACAACAGTGATGCCATATTATGAATAGCTGATTAGAAATTTGCGTTAACGTGCAGTTGGAGATGTTTGTCTAATCAAGTGGCCACGAGTGTAAAACACGCACACATGCACTATACGCACGCACGCACAGTCGCACACACACACACACGCACACGGACACGCACACACACACACACACACACACACACACACACACACACACACACACACACACACACACACACACACACACACACACACACACATGCATGCATGAACAAATCAGCTAATCATAGAGAGGATGAACACCTGTTCTTTAATGCAGGGGTCTTCAACAGGGGGTCTGGGGCCCCTAGGGGGTCCTCAGAGTTACTACAGGGGGTCCAAATCTTTGAGTGATAGAAAGTTTTTTCCCCCCTTTTTTACATTAACCTCTTGAACCCTAGTGTCCATATTCTGAGAACTTTAGCCAAAAATAGCAGATCTACAAGCTCACAAAGCCGCGCACTGCGAGGTGTTGTGAGCTTGTCGATCTGCTATTTTCGGCAAAGGGCTTTTGTAGAGGGGAGACAGAGCACACTAAGTACAGAGTGAAAGGTCAAGTTTATTAAGTATTGACGGTTCAAGTGGTTAAATATCTGAAAACACAAATCGACATGAATCCAAAATACACTGATGATTGTGCCTTCAAACAATGAAACTATACAGGTATGGTATCTATGGTTGTGGAGGTCCCTGCTTCATCTCTCTCTCAGCTAAGGGGTCCTTGGCCTGAAAATGACCCCTGCTTTAATGTATACATTGATCCAGCAGCAGCAACATCAACAAAATTGTAGGCTAGCCTACAAGCTATTTTTTGAATAGCAAACTATAAGCTGAAAATGCTCAGTACCCGTGGATCCGCTACTTTTGATGCTTTTGTGTGACGTGTGGATAGAGGTCAATTATAATGGTTTAAGGCATATTTGGCCAGGGATCCTTTTAAGTAAAGTCTTACTGGGCTTGGGAGCCATCGCACCATGCAGCGGTTTCTCTTTCTCTGCAAAGACAGAGGGAAAGAGTGGTGGGGCCTGCTCGGCCTGCTCTGTGCCTTTGTTGACCTGGGACTGTGTGTGTGCGCGCGTGCGTGTGCATGTGTGCTCGCTTGCACGTGCGTATTGCAGAATTACCACTTCATTCTTCAAGTCTTAATTACCGCAAGCTGCAATTACCAACCAGCTGTTGCTAGACACACATACAGCACACGCAGAATTACACATCTGTATAAGAAATATGTGTACAGTATGTGTGTGTGTGTGTGTGTGTGTGTGTGTGTGTGTGTGTGTGTGTGTGTGTGTGTGTGTGTGTGTGTGTGTGTGTGTGTGTGTGTGTGTGCATGAGTGTACATGCCTAACTAGATAAAGTATGTGTTTGTGTGCTTACAGTATGTGTTTGTGTATGCCCACTTGTGTTGTTGTGTACTTGTCAGCCTGTGTACGTGCGTGCAAATGTGAGTGTGCATGCGTGCCTGTGTGTGTGTGTGTGTGTGTGTGTGTGTGTGCGTGTGTGTGTGCGTGCGTGCGTGTGTGTGTGTGTGTGTGTGTGTGTGTATGCGCGCGCGCACACGTGCACGTGCACATGTGTGCGTGTGTGTGTGTGTGTGTGCGAGCGCGCACACGTGCACGTGCACATGTGTGTGTGTGTGTGTGTGTGTGTGTGTGTGCCTGTGTGAGTCAGGAAAGAGACTGCCTGGCAGACCTTGGGGAGAAGCACACACATCTGTTTATGCTGATAGATGCTAATTGGCCCCCAGTCACAGTGCTGTAGGCCTCCAGAATGGAGATACACTTGTTCAATTCAATCACTTCAGACCATTTCAACCTGATGTCTCTCTCTCTCTCTCTCTCTCTCTCTCTCTCTCTCTCTCTCTCTCTCTCTCTCTCTCTCTCTCTCTCTCTCCCTTGCTCTGCCAATCCACCCATTTACATGTTGAGATATCTTTGTGTGCAAGTGGACATCTTGGCCTATGGGATTGCACAACAGGAAAGGTCATGGGGTCACCGAGATCAGTGGGGTTCATCCTACAGGACACATGAAGGACATGATGGACGGAACAACATTACATACTAGATCCACTTCACCTAAAACCACTGACCCTCCTGGGTCAGTCTAGTTAAGGTCAGGATATTACTCAAATGCAGTGTGGGGGAAAAGTATACAAAGAAACCTTGGTATCTCTGTCTTCTTCTTTGCTGCTTCCTCTTGACCCCTGTCTCTCTCAATTCAATTCAATTCAATTCAATTCAATTCAATTCAATTCAATTCAATTCAATTCAATTCAACTGGGCTTTATGATACATCCTATGTTACTTTACAGTAGCCTATATTGGCAAAGCAAAAGAACAACTAGCATACATTAAAGTATAATAATTGTGAGTATGCTGTTAGAAATAACTATAAATGCATGTACAGCTGTGCCGTTTCAAGTCTTCATGCTTTACTGCAAAGGCATTTTCCCCCCACTGATTTCTTTCTATGTTTCTCCTGGAGTTTTATGGAGAATGGAGAGTATTTTTGCAGAAACTCTCAAATGGCAAGAAACCACTCCATTCCCAATGAAAAACAAAATCCACCTTCATATGTAGATTTAAACTTCGAAGTCAGAGAAGGTCATAACAATAGCAAAAATAGCTGATCTACAAGCTCAATGATTCTGCCAATCCACTGGAAATCTACTGTCTTAATTGCCAATGGCAGGACATGTGAAGTTTTGAAATGGCACATATACCGGTAGGCCTACTGTAGGAAATATTAGCTTGGGATAAACTTTTGAAACAAATGGCAGTAATATTTCAATGTTTTGCATCCCCCCCCCCCCCTCCTTCTCTATCTCTCTCTCTCTCTCAGTCCATTTCTTTCTGTGTATTCCTGCTGGATTGGAGGGCTTGCATAATGCAAGAAACGAAGCATATCATCACAGCCAATATGGCGGCTTGGAACAAGCGGCAAAAGAGAGAACATCTCTTTCATTCCCTCTTCTTTTCCTTCACCCTTCCCTTCTCTCTCTCTCTCTCTCTCTCTCTCTCTCTCTCTCTCTCTCTCTCTCTCTCTCTCTTTCGTTCTCTCTTTCTCTCTCTCCCTCTCTCCTTTTCACTCTTTCCTCTCTCTTTCCAACATTTCCCCATTTTCCTTGCAGCTGCTATCTCTCTATCTCTCTCTCTCTCTCTCTCTCTCTCTCTCTCTCTCTCTCTCTCTCTCACCCCCCTCCCCCCCGGGACCCCGTAGAAGCCAGGGCCAGTGGAACCGGGCTCTAGCTGCAGCGTGTACAGCGTGACATCCCTGGTCTCAAGTGGACGGACACAATTAATCCCAGGGATCCGTGGAGAGGCGCTGACAGAGCGCGATAAGGTATCACACACACACACACACACACATGCACAGCTCCGCTTGACCCCGCCGAGCTCCATGCAGCCCGATTTAGCCCCCATGTACCGTATATGGCATACATTACACCTTCCAGTCAGCACATACTGTACAGTACTGTACTGTACAGGCTGCTTATATACTGTAGCACTATGCATATGATCTATGCACCATTCCATGTGTGTACTGTATATCGTCGCTGTCGGGCAGACACCTCTTATCTCCACTTTCTAACCTTTTTGTGCGTTTTTTCTCGTAAATTAACGTCCTACTTGATCACACTACAGCATCACACAAGCATCACAAGTAGAAGATCCACAAGCTCGAAGCGCGGCGCGAAGCGATCTGTTTGTTTACGAATCTCCAGTCAGCACTCCATTCCTATGGGTGTCGCTAATGCACGCCCAAGATGGAGTGCCTCCTTCCGATTCTTAACAAACAGGTGTTTCATATGAAACACTTGTGTTTTGAGTTTGTAGATCTGCAACTTTTTGAATTTGAATCAAATTAATCAAGTTAACAGAAAGTAACAGTTTTGGAAATAGCCTAATGTTTTCCACCTGACAGGCGACAGAGACGGTGTACCAGAAACCTTTTGTATATCCTTTATTTTTTTCATGAATAAATGCCAGAATGTGTCATATGAGATATGACAGTGTTTCACAAAAGGGGGGAAAATAGCTGTTGTGAGCTTGTAGATCAGCTATTTTTGCTAGATCTTTAACATTTTGTGAGAGTGTAGGTGGTTAAGTGTGTCCATGGGATTTATAAATATTCAAGCAATGAAATGTCTTATTGTGTTTTTTCGTAAGCGTTTTGGACAAGGTTTCCATGCACCCAAAAGCGACCATGTAGCACCTCTCTCTCTCTCTCTCTCTCTCTCTCTCTCTCTCTCTCTCTCTCTCGCTGTCTTTGAGATGAGCTCATGTTAAGGTCAAGACCTGATTTATTAGTCGGCTCTGTTGTTTTTTTATTGAAAGATTTGCAGCGTGACACGTTGCATGTGCAGGTACACGCATGCATACACAAACATACATTTACATGCTGTAAATGTCAACTTATAAATTTAAATTTATTGCACACACTCATACAATACATGGCAGTTCCCTTGCAGGAAGGTACAGTATATATATATATATATATATATATATATATATATATATATTATATATATATATATGCTATGCATATTTTTTGTCATCTTGTGATAGTGAAGGAGGTCACTTTGGACATACTGAACCTAAAACCTTTCATGTTCAAGACAAGAGGTCAAGGTCAGACTGAATTAAAGCCTACAAGGGAGGAAGTGAACAGATATTGAATGAAGCAGTAGGAGGGCATGGTGCCGCTGCCCTGGAGAAGGAGCAGGAATAAGTTGAATATTTTATCACATTTTTAATTTGTCCAAAAAAGATTTAAAAAAAAAAGAGAAAATTGCCGATCCTCAAGAACACAACACATTGTGAGCATGTACAATGGCTATTTTCATTTCAGTGGTCTATTTGTTTCTAAGAAAATGCATGTGTGTGATTTTTTTTGTTGTTTTAATTTGAATTCTGAAGAGTAACAGTTTTGGACATAGGCTTATGAGGTTTCCACCCGACAGAGACGACATAGCCTACTGCCACCCAACTCTTCTGAATTTTCCGCCCCCGCCCCTAAAGCATTCATTTGCTCAACGAATTTCCCTAGCAACACAGTAGGGAAAAGGGTATAGTAAATCATGTTTGGGGGTGAACTGTCACTCAAAGTGCCTCTGGCCAATCACAGCGCGTCTTTTTGCCTGAAGGCTGCTATCTTCCACTGTCATGTGAAATGGACAGAGGGAGAGACAGAGAGAGAAATAGACAGGTGGAGAGACACTGTGACAAAAATCTTGAGTCTAAAATACTTGCTTAAAGTTACCATGACACAGATATGATAAGATAACACGGCTTTCGGCTCCAGTGTTAATGTTGTCGATTAAAACTATGAAATGCTGGTCGAGTACCTTTTTTCACTGACGAAAACTAAATAAAAACGTAAGTTATGATGACTAAAATTAAGACAAAATGTTAGGGAGGGACGAGTGGAGAAGAGATCCAGTAGAACTAAAAGACAAGACATTTTATGTTCGGTTGCGCTCGGGTGTTGTGCTCTGAAAATAGCGTTGCGCCGCGTTGTGAGCTTGTAGATCGGCTATTTTCAGCATGCATGCAGCCAAGTCTAAAATCAGCCATTACGACGCCATCAAGGCCAGCCAAAATACATTTTGTCGTCAACTGCACATAGTTGACTAGAATCATATCAGATGACTACAATACGACTGAAACTAAATGCAATTTTATTCAAAAGTCTGTGACTAAACCAAATCTAAATTTGCTGTCAAAATTAACACTGTAGACCACATTAGCAGAGACAGCTCTCCTTCTCATCTCTTTCGCATCTAGTAACTGATATGGCAGCACAAGCAAAGCACTGTTGGCAATAACTTTACCTCATCTTTCAGTAAGTTGCACAGCTTAAGGTCATACTGACACAGCTAAGATTATAGGCCCTTCTCGCTTCTGTGGGGAAAATAACATTAGATGATGAACTGTGTTTTCATAGACGAGTTAATACTCTTCAAACATACAAATGATAAAAATACAAAATAGAATGCTATTAGCGCTGCTTTCATTGCTGACAGAATGGAGCCTTGGGCATAATGCGGGAGCAATATAATATAATAAATATAATCACGCCCACCTTGAACGTCTGATCAACTTCTGACCAATCACAGTAGCTTTCAGTACAAGTACACTTTCTTTGGCATTTCGGAGGTGCAAGAGCTTCCAAAGAAAGTTTGTTGAGAACATAGACTGTAAAAAATATGGACGAAGGGAACGGTCATGTGACCCATTTGTTTCTACAGACCCGTTTTGAAGCCACGTTTTCGCCTAATTCAGATCCACCAACCTCATTCGCTTGAATGGAGTAAAAAGCTTCTGCAGCCAGCAGGAGGGGAAATAGCGACATCTGCTGGGCCATTAATTAGAACTGTATGCCGATAATGACTTCCTACATGGCTTCAAACCAGTGAAGCTTCCTTGCCGCCTGGAAGAGACCCATCCGAAGTTATGAATGACGCCATTTTGAAGTTATTATTGCTTACCCATCTGAACAAAGTTGGTCTGTTTACTCTGGGTATATGGGTGCCAAGCTATATTATGCTGTGAATCAGCCAGTCCCTCTAAATCAGCCAGTCTTTAAGTGTCATTCTGCTCACGTCTGATCGATATCATCCTTAATGGATCGTTAGGACTCTGCTTCTCTGGTGGTCAGCGGTCAGTGTTTCACGTTGTTGTCGCCCCTGGCAACACTGCGGTAATGTAGCAGTCCTTAATATCCTAGCAGCTGTTAAACATTCAGCAGGCGTCGTGTGCGCGCACTTGTGTGTGCGCGTGTGCGAGTGTGTGTGTGTGTGTGTGTGTGTGTGTGTGTGTGTGTGTGTGTGTGTGTGTGTGTGAGTGAGAGGCGGGTTTGAGAGGGTCTTGCAGGTGGAACGAGGACAGTCAAATAAAGGAGTGCGTGTTTAACATGCCGGTGGTCATCTCTGGGCTTTGTGTAAAGGTCAACACATGATTTATTTTAATACGCATACTGGCTGCAAGCATGTGTGTATGTGTGTGTGTGTGTGTGTGTGTGTGTGGGGGGGGGGGGGGGGCGGGGGGGGGGGGGGGGGGGGGGACGACTGGAAGATGTTTACACACGAACGCACGCTCGCAAATACTGTACACACATGAGGAATGCCTACACTCACTCCTCCCCCCCTTTTTCAAGTGAGATATCAGCACTGTCAGAACCTCCTGCCTCCACATTTTAACTTTTGTAAACAAAATGCCCTAGTTGTTCATACAGTGTCCCACACAAGTATCCCATAGAACCTGGGTCTTCAACAGGGGGTCCGGGACCCCTAGGGGGTCCTCAGAGTTACTACAGGGGGTCCTCCAAATCTCTGAGTGATAGAACATTTTTTTTCTCCTTTTTATATTAAACACTTGGACCCTATATATAGCGTCCATATTCTGAAAACTTTAGCCAGAAATAGCAGATCTACAAGCTCACAACGCCTCGCGCTGCGAGGCGTTGTGAGCTTGTAGATCGGCTATTTTTTGCCGTAGAGGAGAAAAAGAGCAGACTCAGTACAGAGTGAAAGGTCAAGTTTATTACTGTAACTATTGACGGTTCAAGTGGTTAAATATCTGAAAAACAAAAATTTACATGAATCCCAAAATACACTGACGATTGTGCTGTCAAACGATGAACCTATATGGAATCTATGATGAGGTTGTGGGGGTCCCTATGTTGAAGACCCCTGCCATAGAAGATCTACAGATTCTACACGCTTGAAACGTGACATGAAGCGACACATTTTGAGCTATTTTTTTACCACCAGATGACTTGGGGAGTGAGAGT
>NC_137810.1:45093229-45238229 GCF_963921795.1 Nannobrachium achirus
TGTTATTCTGTATGCTATTTTCAATCTGTATAATGGAAATGGATATTGTCTCAAGTTTTCCTCCTGACATATTGTATCCTAAGGGAAAAGATTTACATATTTATGTATGGTAATATGACATACTGTAAATGTAAGGTGCTATAATTCAAGGGTGCCGTGGATGAAAATGTTATTTACAGGGGTTCCCTGAGCCAAAGGAGTTTGCTCTACACACTTCCCAGGGAGGACAAGTTGAACGTGTTCAAGTCTCTCTTGACAGGTTCGGTGTATCTCGTTTTGTTGGGTGAAAACCACATAATGTCCAACACTGTTACTTTTCAGGATTCAAATATATATATTTTTTTGCTTAAAACGCCTTGATTCGTGCTACGTTTCAAGCATGTTACAGTTCTGCTACTTTTGATGCTTTTGTGCGATTTTGTGTGATCAAGTAAGACGTTGATTTGTGAAAAACACAAGAATAAGAGGGATACTTATACTGCCCGACAGCAACGATCTGCTCGTTTGTACACTGTATTCCCAAGTAGCTAACTGTGCGGTTACAACCTATAGGCATGGCAAGCAGTGGGATGTTTCGTGGAAATAAAGGGCACTTTGAGCTATAAGAACCATTTATCTGTAGTCTGTGGTTCCAGTTTATCTGTTGTGTGCGTCTGACCGTACGTGCACACCGCTCGTTGAGTGAGTGCTGTAAAGTTCCGGCACCCATAACGCTACCGTCGACCACATTTCTGTACATTGATAACACTCTGCAAATAAAGTGATTATGCCTCGCAATTGCACACAAAGACACGACACAAACACTGGTGTGACAGTTTTAGTGAGAGACATTACCCAGGTACAGTATGGTACATTACAACTCAAATATTTGTATTTATTTCGATTCAAAGGAGCTGTATTGGCATGAGAAAACATTGCCAAAGCAAGCGTAGAAACATAATAAAAACAAAAAATGAGGACAGTATTCTTAGTTGGAGGGGGGTACAGCATTGTGTTGAACTGAGCTATGTCACATTGTCTGTACTGACACGCAGTGCAATGCATTATACAGCATAAGTGCGCCTTTCATATTCCATACGTGATGGAGATAAAACACATGAGAACATTGTAATACATCTTCTTTCACAGCCTGCCCTCTGTTTCTCCCTAACACACACAGCACACACGCACTCACACAAGCACGCACGCATACACGCGGACTGACGTGTGACATGAGAGAAATTACGGCGGGATAAATCACGACGGACTGCCGCCCCCCTCCTCCTTCACACTTCCTACAAGTGCACTTAAGCAAAATGGCCGAATGACTCAGCACTAAAAAAAAAAAGAACGTCACGAAACGCCTCGTGTGGCGCGGTGACGGAGGATGACTGCATGGGAGGGAGATGAGTTCATGTAAAAACCTTATGTCATACATCATGTCAGCCATGTTGGGAAAGCTAACCGAGACACTGTGTGCGTGCATGTGCGTGTGTGTGTGTGTGTGTGCGTGCGTGCGTGCGTGCGTGCGTGTGTGTGTGTGTGTGAGTGTGTGTGAGTGTGTGTGTGTGCCCGTGTGTCCGGCACGCGCCCATTCAACAAAATGAATAGCTCTCTGACTAAATTAAATTTCAGCTGGAATTAAATGATGGCAGACGGCGGTGTGTGTGTGTGCCTGTGTGTGTGTGTGTGTGCCTGTGTGTGCGTGCGTGTGCCTGTGTGTGTGCGTGCGTGCGTGTGTGCGTGCGTGCATTCGTGCATGTGTGTGTGTGAGTGCATGTGTGCGTGCGTGTGATCGCTGTGGGAGGGCAATATCGCTAAAAGCCTTTTAGGAGGATTAATTTAATGTTTTTTTTCCCCTCTTCTCCTCTCCACCTCCTCCCTCACTTTGCGGCTCTCCGTTCTCTCTCTCTCTCTCTCTCTCTCTCTCTCTCTTTCTTACTTACTTTATTTTTTTTTTCTTTCCTCCTCTTTTGTGTTGGCGTTCCTTCCAGGTGGCCATAAAGCAGTTGCATTCCTTGTGCCGTGACATTTAGTGGCCGGGGACATGGCAGCGTGCCAGGCCAGAGGACACAGTGTCCAAGGAGAGAGAGAGAGAGAGAGAGAGAGAAACAGAGAGAGAGAGAGAGAGAGAAACAGAGAGAGAGAGAGAGGGGGGGGGGGGGGGGAAGAGACACGGAGAGAACATGGTGGAAATAACCAAGTACCTACTACTGTATATCGTTGTGGTCGGGCAGACAGGGACAGATTAATCCCCGTGAGGGCCCCTGGGCGATCATATTTTAGGGCCCCCACAGCATCCACCATAGAGTATGTTAATGCAATGTAACTTAAACAATTGGCGTGGTTGTATTTTGTCTCCCTGCTCATCTACAGTATAGAGGCTATGCGTGTGACATCATCATACGGAAGTTATGCAGGAAGGAACGCCTACTGAGTGGCAAAAAACTACTTTCTGGCCTTGACAGGCTGTCATGGCCAGATAGTAGTTTTTTGCCAATGTCAATGACAGCACATGCATCCAAAGAGAAAAGTCCTATCTGATTGCATTAAACAACGTTAAACTCACTTTGACACTCGATTTGCCATTCACTTTATCGATGCTCATACCCTCTATAGCAGGGGTCTTCGACAGGGGGTCCGGGACCCCTAGGGGGTCCTCAGAGTTACTACAGGGGGTCCTCCAAATCTTTGAGTGATATAAACTTTTTTCTCCTTTTTTATATTAACTACTTGAACCCTAAAGCAGATCTACAAGCTCACAAGCTTGTAGATCGGCTATTTTCGGCAAAGAGGGTTGGTGTAGAGGCGAAAAGGAGCACATTAAGTACAGAGTGAAAGGTCAAGTTTAAGTGTTGACGGTTCAAGTGATTACATATCTGAAAAGACAAATTGACATGAATCCAAAATACACTGATGATTGTGCTGTCACACTATATGGAATCTGGGGGTCCCTGCTTCATCTCTCTTAGCGAAGGGGTCCTTGGCCGGAAAACGTTGAAGACCCCTGCTCATGTCATCCAGGGCAGAAGAAAGTTACACAGTGTAGTTTTAAGTAACAAATCTGTGTACTACTTCCACCACTGGATTATGTTGTGTCCATAGCAATAAGCATCATTGCGGCGCCCCGGCAGAGTAGTTGAACAGAGTTATGTTCACAGGCGCAAGGTCTGTGCAAGAACATATTCTGTCCCATAGCATCCTGTGGTGAATAAAACAACCATTGTATACAGCAGGGTAAAACACTACTGTGTGTGTGTGTGTGTGTGTGTGTGTGTGTGTGTGTACACAGAGCAGGGGAGAAGTGGCCTCCATTAGCTGCTTGAAGCTGCTTTCCTGCTGTGTAAATTCTGGCGGCCGCACCGCCTGCTAACGGCGACCCATAAACAAGCCATAATGCAGCCATTGACCTGCTGCGATCTCCCCCGCTCCAAAGTAAACACAAATGAAACATGGGCTGCTTCTGCATCAAGGACAGAGAGAGAGAGAGAGAGAGAGAGAAGAGAGAGAGAGAGAGAGAGAGAGAGAGAGAGAGAGGGGGGGGGGGGGGGGGGGGGGGAGTGGAGAAACAGAGGGATAGAGGAAGAAACAGCAACAGAAAGAAAGAGCATAGACTGAAAAAAGTGAGGGAGACGAGTGAAACAGACAGTGAAAGAGAGAGAGAGACAGAGAGAGAGAGAGAGAGAGAGAGAGAGAGAGAGAGAGAGAGGGGGGGGGGGCAAGGGGGGGACAGACAGAAAGACAAATGCAAGCATCGATCAGACGCTTGAACATCGATTATGTTCAAGTGGGATGAAAGCACAGGAAGTGGTGGATTGTCTAGTGAAAGAAGTACTCACATGTTTTAATAAGTAAAAGTACCAGTTAAGACTCACTAATCGAGAGACAAGCGACCGTCAGGTCGCATACACAAACTTTAGAAGGCAATGGTAGCCAATCAGGAGGGAATATGGGGAATGGGACAGATCCATGTTGATGACATGACTTTAGAGATACTGTGTACCGCTTTGTGTGATTTTAGGGCAAAATCTGTAGGAGCAGTGTCCAAAAATGTGTTTTGCAAAAATCGGCCTGACGGTGGTGCTAGAAGAGGGCCACGTGAGAAATGACACTATAGTTTATATCTGCAAAGTAACTACTGTAGTAACTAAAGTTTTCAAATAATTGAACAATAACCACAATATTGTCTCTGAGATACCCTCTCCAGTCTACGTACAGGGCTGGAAGGGGTGTTCAAGATGCAACTGCCACTTTACTTAACCTCTTGCACAAGCATCTTGAAGGTAGTAAAACCCATGCAAGGTTACTCTTGGCCATGTGAGAATTGAGAGGTGGGCAGGCAAGGAGTGTGTGTGCAAAGTGTGGCTTGGATAGGAGCAACGGTGGCAGAGATATGAGTAGGGGAAAAGTGTGACGTGTGACGTGTGACGTGAGACGTGACTGACGGACGGACTGACGGACGGACTGAGGGACGGACAGCCGGTGGAGGTAACTGCGACCTGACGGTTGCAACCAAACAGCCCCTTGTTTTGGTTGGAAAACTGTCTTGTTCTTTTGGTGTTGATCCTTGTTTGGTGGGCTGGATTCTTGTTTTTTTAACTAACAGATCTCAACGTGTCAGGGTTAATTAATGGGATACTGTCTAGCTTTCTGTCATCTTCTACGGGCTCGCCCCAGGGGTGAGTTTTATCTTCCTTTTTATATATTCTTTATACCAACGATTGTGTCAGCCATTTTCAAAACAGATCCATCATTAAGTACGCTGATGACTCGGTCATCGTCAACCTGCTTAGTAATGATGAGAATAGTCACAGGCAAGTCCTTGATGATTTCCTGTCCTGGTGCGACAACGGCAACGCCTTCTTGCAACTTAATCCCAGCTGGCACACGACGTCAGTACAACGTTGGGACAATGTTGTACTCCAACGTTGGATGACCATTGGATTTTGGTTGTAAATGAAAGTTTTTCTGACGTCCTAACCTAACGTTGGTTAGACGTCATAACCTGATGTTGCTTTGACGTCGTAACCTGATGTTGGTTTGACATCTTAAACTAACATTGATTTAACGTTAATCTCTGATGTTACATAGACGTTGATTAAAGGTTAGACTCCCAACGTTGGATACCAGTTGTATTTTCGTTGTAAATGAAAGTTTGTCTGACGTCATAACCTAACGTTGGTTAGACGTCATAACCTGATGTTGCTTTGACATCGTAATCTGATGTTGGTTTGACATCTTAAACTAACGTCGATTTAACGTTATTCTCTGATGTTACATAGACGTTGATTAAAGGTTAGACTCCCAACGTTGGATACCAGTTGTATTTTCGTTGTAAATGAAAGTTTGTCTGACGTCCTAACCTAACGTTGGTTAGACGTCATAACCTGATGTTGCTTTGATGTCGTAACCTGATGTTGGTTTGACATCTTAAACTAACATTGATTTAACGTTAATCTCTGATGTTACATAGACGTTGATTGAAGGTTAGACTCCCAACGTTGGATACCAGTTGTGTTTTGGTTGTAAATGAAAGTTTTTCTGACATCATGACCCAACGTTGGTTAGACGTCATAACCTGATGTTGGTTTGACATCTTAAACTAACGTTGATTTAATGTCAATCTCTGATGTTACATAGACGTTGAATAAAGGTTAGACTCCAACGTTGGATACCAGTTGTATATTCGTTGTAAATGAAAGTTTGTCTGACGTCATAACCTAAAGTTGGTTAGACGTCATAACCTGATGTTGGTTTGACATCTTAAACTCACGTTGATTTAATGTTAATCTCTGATGTTACATAGACGTTGAATAAAGGTTAGACTCCAATGTTGGATACCAGTTGTATATTCGTTGTAAATTAAAGTTTGTCTGACATCATAACCCAACGTTGGTTTGATGTCATAACCTGATGTTGGTTTGACATCTTAAACAAACGTTGATTTAATGTCAATCTCTGATGTTACATAGACGTTGATTAAAGGTTAGACTCCCAACGTCGGATACCAGTTGTATTTTGGTTAAAATTAAAGTTTGATTGACGTCATAACCTGATGTTGGTTTGACATCTTAAACTAACGTTGATTTAACGTCAATCTCTGATGTTATGTAGACGTTGATTAAAGGTTAGACTCCCAACGTTGGATACCAGTTGTATTTTGGTTGAACATCAAAGTTTGATTGAAGTCATGACCCAACATTGGTTTGATGTCAATCTCTGATGTCACGTAGACATTGATTAAAGGTTAGACTCCCAATGTATTTTTGTTGAAAAGTAAATCGGATTGACGTCATAAGGCAAACATTGATTTGATGTATGCATCTGATGTTATCTTGACATTGAATTTTGGTTGGTCTCCTAACATTGGATAAAGGTTATTTTAGTTGAATAAAATTGGACTGACATAATCCAACGTCAGCTTGATGTTAATCTCAGATGTTATGTAGACGATTACTGGTTCAACTCCAAATTTGGATAAAAGTTCTAATTTGGTTAAATGAACATAACCCAACGTTGGCAAGACGTCATCCTCCAATGTTGGTTAGACATGTAAGCAAGAGGTGCATTGCTGTCAAACCCAACATTAGGTTGACATCAATGACCAAAATTGGACATGCAAAACATCAGAACGCTAACCTCACATCAACTTCCTACATTAGACAAACATGAGAAAATAATAGTTAACACAATTCACAAAAAGCTACATTTCGACCCCAGAAAATGGTGAAAAGTGATGAGTCATAAAAAAAATAGTTAAAAAAAGGTGATGATTCATCACTTTTCACTGTTTTCTGGGTCTGAATTTTTTGCCAAAGGAATGTTTTTCATGCAAAACAAATGCTTGCAATGGATTTCTGCTAACTTTTTTATCCTAAAATAATGTATTTTAAATGTATGGAAATAAAGTCCAAAACATTGACTTAATTTCTATACATGAGAGACTTAATTTCAGGACGACTTCTGACTGTCTAAAGATGTTAAAGATGTGATTTCAGGACGTCCAAAACATATTAGTTAAGATAGTTGGACATCCAGATCAGGTCATTTTTATTGACTGGCCCCATTGTACACACCAACTTGAAATGATTAATCTGTCCTATGCAGGGATCCAGATCTGTACAACAAAAATCTATTTGCAAGATAATAAGTACTAATTGTCAGGTAATGGACAGACCACATACACACATTTAGTCCTAATGGGTGTGTCTGCAGCTCCATCTGGATGGCGCACCTAAAATACAGCTTGAGCGCCTAACAAAGCGTGCACACTGCAAAGATGGATCCCCACATATGTCTGACTGATTTCAACATCTGTGTGTAAAATGTTACTATCAAGAAAAATGTAGCTCTCAGAAGACATGTCCTAACAATTACAATTTGTGTAGAGGGGAAAAAAGAGCTGACAAATTACAGTGTGACATTTTTACTAAGTATTCTGAAAATACACATTAACATGAATAAACCAACATGCACAACGTAGTGTTCTCAAACAAGTCTATGAACCCATGTATACAATCTATTATAAGTATAGCTCTTTTACTGCCAAAAATGTAATTGGTGTTTACCACATATTCTTCTGAAAATAGAAATCAACATGAATCAAATATACACAACATACAAACAAGTGCTTTCAAACAAGTCTATGAACCCATCTATAAAATACAAATGTTTAATCTGCAGCACTATGCCCCCCCTCCCCCATATACACATTATGCAAAATTGTACCCACCCCCACCCTCTCCCAGGGGCATGTTACAGGTGGTCCCCTGCAGCCAGACATATCTGTGACTCTGTGGCGGTAGGCTCAGACTTCATGACAGCCACTAAAAGAAGAAGGGAAAAAAAACACACACAAAGAAAATACATGTAAAATAGATAAATGCAGTTGCCACTGACATTTACTTTAGATGAGTAGATAAAAAAGATACGTATATGGCATGAGTTTTGAGCACAAATAGGGATCAGACATGACGTCAGACATATTCTATTATGAGAGAATGTAACTGTTGATTCTGGTTTGTTTTCAATAAGCATCTTGTTTGTTTCCATCTTGTTGATGGCTTTTTACTGTCACTGTGAGAGGCAAGGGATATGATCGTGCCACCAAATCTACAATCCTAAAATGTAACGAAGCTTATAGAGCTGTATCCTATTACGGATTATAAGCAAAGGCTTTTGAGATTTAACTCAGGTAACACGTAACAATATTAACTTCTGCATGGGGTAGATGACAGAGTACACAGCCTCTTGCAACAACACTAAGCTACCCATGTAGCTGTCAAACTACTGGTTTACAAGATAGACTACACCACTAAGATACCCATTTACCTGTGAAACTGCTGGTCTACAAGATACACCAGAGTGTACACCATTAATACCCATGTACCTGTCACAAAGGTCCACAATCACAACAACAGAGGCGGCGCCACAAATCACGTTCAACACAGATTTAGCTCAAAGGGTTCAATTTGTTTTCAAGAAAAAATTTGAATGCCTTACGAAAGTGTCCTATGTTTCCTATGCCAACCGCTAATCGAGTATTCAATCAAAAGCAACAATATGTATATTTACCTAAAATGACCAAGACCATAGTCAATATTTCTATGAATATCAACTGCTATTCACAATAAATGGGTATAACATGTTTCTATGAGGTGCAGGCTGTAGTTAATAAGTTAAGTCAAAGTGAAAACATCATCTATTAATCTAAGTGAGTCTGAGAGGGAGACAGTGAGTCAATGCAAACTTACCAATTACGAAAAATTAATGTGCAGCTGCTGAAAGCCAAACTTCCCTCTTGTGTTGGTCTTGCTTGCCAGGGAGCTTGTCAATGTTGCAGCCACACTCTGTGAAATTATATTTCTGTTAGTTGATCAGCAATCCAAGACACTCACCCTGAACAGAGAAATAAGATAGCAGGGGCGCTACTGGTATCCCTCAAACCACCCGTGCTCATGAAAGGGAATACAATGAGGAAAAAGAGGAAAAAATGTGCCACAGAGGCACAAAAATCCAGGTCCAGGCACTGAGGTGGATTTAACAATAAAAGGCCTTATTCAATGGGCTAGAAAATAGGCTACACCTTTTTACTCACCCTGAACACTTTCAAAATAGCTCAATTCAATACTGTAGGTCCAACAAGGTTCTTTGCAGCCAATTTAAGACCAGAGTTAGCATTGGACAACAAACTTATACTTAAGGGGGTCATGCCATTCCGTAGCAGTTCCTCTAGGTTTTGAAGAGATCGGCCAATGGCAGTGGATTTGGTTCAACCTATTGAATAAGAATCAACTTAGTCACATCAAGGGTTTACATGTGTAACAAAGAGGGGGACATTTGTTTTGCAAGTTACATTGTCTTACATTGTTTTATTTCCAAAAATAAAACAATGTATAACCTCAGGTACTTCCAAAAAAGTACCTGAGGTTATACAATAAATAAGAAACTAAGTAAACTTGAACTGTGGGAGCAGCAAATTTGGTGTGCAGACCTTTTTCTTATTTATTGCATAGTGTTTTTTAGTCCAGCACCCATCCTATATGGCTGTGGATATGCATGCTGTTTTTCAGCCTCTATTTCCAAGTACCCGAGGTTAGACACAAGGTGTGAGAGCATAACAGCATGCATGAACAGTACAAGGGTAGGGGCATCACCTTCATATTATATGTATGTCATATGTAGTGTAGTTCAATCCCTGGACAATCCCCTGGTCCATCATCATCATCACTTGATTTGTGAAGATGGTGTGTTAGGAGGAGAAAACGTTTTAGTATTTAAACAACTCATCCTACTAAATATTATGCAGCAGACGGCAGATCACAGTCAGCTATAGGCCTGTACAATAAAATACTCACATGCACGAAGACTGGGTTGGGGTCTCGATCAGTTGATGGTGCAGGTCAGACAATTTTTGTTGCAGCTCAGGAAGTATGGCTCGCCTTGTGCAGGGATCTCCAGCGTGAGTGCAGTCAGGGGACATACTCTGAGGATGTACAGCTTGATGCAGGGCAAGAAACGCATGGCTTCCCTCTCATAGGCCAGGTTCTATAGAAATCATAAATATAGATAAATATTTCTGTAGCATTAGACAGTCCATTTTGTACGCAAAGAGACAAAACAAATCACTCCAGATATTTTAAGTTAACAAATTAAATGAATAGGTAATCAAACTCAAATTAACAGTACCTTCAGTTTACCACGATCACATCGACGGCCTCATCGTCACCTTCACCAGGGAAGCAATTGTTCTTTGGTCTAATGCAGTAATTTAAGAGAAAACAATGATAAGTTAACGGGTTCGGCCAATAAAAGTATTAACACCATGTCTTGTCAGAGCCTAAATAATTAATTACAATTACAACAAGGGTTCATATTTTAGATTGTAATTAAAGAATATAAAAGATGAGTGTTAAAATTGTTTCATTTACTTCTTTCTATTATTTTAGAGATTCTTATTTCAGTGGTTGGGGGCATGCGTACAAGTGGCTAAATATGTAATTTTACACAGAATAAGCCCATTCCCAAGATACAACGCAACCTTTCATGGTTGGATGTGACTTATGGGTGCTAGAAGTGTTACTGTAAGTAGCAATAAAGAAACTGCTGGCTTATTGTGTCTAAAAATACATATATTTATATATATAATATTTAGCCACTTGTACGCATGCCCCCATGCGTACGCATGCCCCACATTTTAGCACGGTAAACGCGATAAAACAATAGAACGAAGCAAATGAAAACATTTTAACACTCACTTTTTCTTTTCTCTTAACACAATCTTAAATATGAACCCTTGTTGTAAAAAAACAAAGTTGTCCTTTAAGAACTTCAGTTGCATGCTGGCATGCCATTTTAATGGTTTTGATTTCAGATGCATCCTGTACAAATAAATACCTGCTTGTAAATTACAGACAATGATCTTGCTTCCAAACAGTTTGCAATGCTATGCATACTGTTTTAAGTGTTGCACATACTGTATATGATTTATTTTAAAAGGAATAAAACACAGGACACAGAAACAGCATGAAAGGGCTTTCTTAGCTTTTACTAGCCTCAGCTGCTTAGCTCTGAATGACAATATTACCAGTCATCACATTTACAGCAGACATAAATGTAAAATGTGAGGTGTAAAATAGACCATTACTTAACACACATGTTCTACTGTAATAAATACAATAATTAGCATTGAATACAATGTGTAGAATAGACCCATTGCATTAATAATAATTGATGCTTTAAATTAGCATTTTAGATCCAGGCACATATATTCCATAACACCAAACATCAACAGATCAACAGGCTTGAATCAAAAGTTCCCAAACACATTAAAATGAGGGTTACCAGAGGCTCATTACATGACATTCATAAGCAACCAAACAAACATGTTTTGTGTTGTTCAACACTACTGTGTTTTAGGTGAGTGTTACCTACCTGAAAGGAATGAAACACATGACACAGAAACAGCATGAAAGCAAGGCATTTTAGTAGCTTCAGCTGATTAGCATTGAACAAGCTAAGTTCAAAGATGCCTGTTCAAAAACAAAATAAATTGTGGAGTAACTATAACAAAGACAAGTCTAATGTACCCACATGAGTGAAACATGCTCTATTGCATACACTTGCATGTGTACCACATAAGCAATGTTGAATTATAGGCCTAGAAAGTACAATTTGTACATTGTCCAAAAGTAGGAGTAGTCAAACAAGACAAAAACACAATTCAAACAGAAACTCAAGTAAAATACTTGTTTAGCCTACTTACCAGAAAGAAATGATGTTTCAATTATGTCAAATATATCCAAGAGAGCTGAAATGATGTGTATGTGTCCTCTCCTTGTCTGTGGCCAACTAACTGCCTGCCTCCTGCCAGTCTGGGCAGCAGGCGGAGCTTACTGTCTCTCCCCTTGTGATTGGACAAGGTAAAACGACCCAGAATTTTGAATTTGAATCCAGCCTATCATCATCCAGCCTACACTGCTCAAAGAAATGATGAAGAGAACAAAATGTTCCCTTCATTCTTTGACCTTTCTTTGAGCAGTACTACAGTATACAATAGGCCTACTCAAATAAATGAAGGGAACATTTTGTTCCCTTCATTTCTTTGGGCAGTATACATGTAGAAATGCACTTTCTTACATCATGAAATTATATATATTATATTTTCTGTTATCACCATGCAATCCATTATTTTGTAGCTACCAAATATCAACGTCTGATGATGTTCGACTGCAACGTTGTGTAGACGTTGTCATAATAACGTTGGGCAGACATTGAGGTTTGGTCAAAAATCCGACAAGAGCATGTCAGTGTTTGACGTCAACCTGACGTTGGGATAATACGTTGAACAGACGTTGGTTATTGGTTAGTTACCAACACAACCTAAAACCAACCAAATATCAACGTCTGATGATGTTAGACTTCAACGTTATATGGACATTAGTAAAATAACGTTGGTCAGACATTGAGGTTTGGTCAAAAATACGACAACAGCATGTGAGTATTCGACGTCAACCTGACGTTGGGATTATACGTTGAACAGACGTTGGTTATTGGTTACTTACCAACACAACCTAAAACCAACCAGATATCAACGTCTGATGATGTTAGACTGCAACGTTGTGTAGATGTTGTCATAATAACATTGGGCAGACATTGATGTTTGGTCAAAAATCCGAAAACAGCATGTCAGTAGTTGACGTCAAGATGACGCTGGGATAATACGTCGAACAGACGTTGGTTATTGGTCGTTGGACAGACACTGAGGTTTAGTCCGAATAATTTCTGTTATCACCATGCAATCCATTATTTTGTAGCTATTGTATTGTTTTTATTTCCTTCATCTGAAAGCATTTACAATTAGGCATTAAACCAAAGAATGTGATTTTAAAATATAAAAAAGGAAAGAAAGATCACATGTCAATACAGTAAGCCAAATAGCCAATACCTTTTCATTTCAAGGTCCCCCACTTGATATGCATTAGGTCACATGCAAACTGAGAGAGTGTAATGGAATGAATCGAATGGACCTTACTAATAAAGGTCCACATGGTTCCCTTCTGGATCTGAATTACACCTGTAGGCATCCATTTCATTCCATTCGTACATTCTCAGAGTTACAGACCTCCAATGTCCATTTGATTACATTTGAACAGTCTCAGTTAATAGAAATCCATCTTCAACCGCTTCACATGTAAATATTCAAACTAAAAGTACTTCTGATTGTCAATGGACGTCCAGATCATGGCCTGTCGTAACGTATTTGCCCAATGTCATTTATCAACCAAATCTGATCGTTGATGGACGCCCGGATTACGGCCTGGACGGACGTACGTAATATCAACTTGTTTTGGACGTCCATGGACGTTGCTTGCTCACTGGGTTAACAATACGTTGCAGCGCAATTAATGCATTGTGAGCTTGTAGATCAGCAAGTGTGAGGTGCCCTTGAAAGTTAAACTGGAGGGCACTAAAGGGGAAAAAAAAGTATCTTATTTATCCTGACATAAGTTCATTGATTGATTGATTGATTGATTGATTGATTGATTAGAACTTTTATTAGTAGATTGACAGGAAAAAACACATATATGATTCAGAACAAGCACAGTTTACATGGCACAGTACGTACAATTGACCACTAAATGGTAACACCTGTATAAGTTATGCAACTTGTTTAAATCAGGGCCCACGATACTCAATCCATGGTAGACATGTTCACCAATAGAATACAGTCATCATAAAAAGTGGATGTCTCAACATGGAAGGATATCTTGCATATTCAACGTTGGTGCAATAGAATATATAGTTTGAGGACTGGCTTTGTTGTCCAGAGAATTCCCTTTCTGGGCCTTGTTGCTGATGTAGCTATGTTGGGTGTTGTTTAGAGAAAAGCCTTGTGAGTTTGGTGTCCCAGCCACCTGGTTGTGGCATAATGAACTCTGCTCCTCTAGTAAAATGTATATTTTTTATAGACCCACATGATTACTACATAACAGTGTGAACCACATAGACCCGACTCACTGTACTGACATACCAGACTGACCTATGAACAGCAGTTGTAGGTATAACCTCAGAAAAGTTGATGCAAATATCATGAAACACAATCACTGCACTGAAATTATCATCTTTGTACAATGCAGGGGCATAAGCTAATGGCACAGCTTTACGTACTAAATAAGGCCTTACTGTGGTCTGCAGTGACCAGTCAAAAAGACCAGCATTCTCCCAGCCCCGGACTATGTGTCTAATTGTCCTGAGCAAGACACTTTTGAACCTGGAGCGCCCAATCTAACTATTTGAGCAGCCATCAGCTGTAGCTGGAACTGAATTTCCCGGGTGAACTTTAAGGTAGCTCTTTCCCTTTATCCTAAAGCAAACAAAGAACAAATTACTGATGATTAGAGCTGACACAGCTGACTACATCACTCTCGGTCACACTCCTTTCAGATGCCGCTGGCTGACCTTTGCAACAACTAACATCTGCCAAGTGATATAACTGGTCTTTACCATGTTGCCTTGTCTAAATGCACACTGGCAAAGAAACTCTGCATCCATCTCTCACATACAGATCAGTAGGTTCATGTGCCTGAGCAAGTTCGTCTGAAAGCTGCTGTTGTGTACCTGGACATACATAATCTTAGCCATTGCTGAATTGAAATTGAGGATCCCATTCCGTAGCCATCCAAGGTTTAATGTCAAAATACAGTTTCAGGTATTGCATCATACATAACAACCATTCATCCATAGTTACATCCGTAGATGGAGGCCACAGATCACACACTGAGTCTGGCCTGATATCTCAATCCTACATGTTCTTGTGGGTGGTGTCTTCTGTTCATTTTAACCTATGAGAAAAATGTGTGTGTGTGTGTGTGTGTGTGTGTGTGTGTGTGTGTGTGCGTGCGTGCGTGCGTGCGTGCGTGCGTGCGTGCGTGCGTGCGTGCGTGCGTGCGTGTGTGTGTGTGTGTGTGCGTGCGTGTGTGCCACAGGTAATACAAACAATTTACTGATCAACTTCAGCCACAACTTTAAGGCCTCAGCGTTTTCCTATGGCATTTGTTCAAGCCTGTGTAGTCTACTTTCCACAATTCATATACCAGTATTAATCTATTCTGATACTGTGTTCACTTCTCTCAGTGGGTCAGACATCGTGGCACCTCTCACAGTGGTGTGGCTATTGATCTCCAGGTGGACCTTTGGTCTGTGTAGTCCCTGCTGAGGTGTTAATCAAGTTATAATAAAAAATATAATTTGCACAACTCCTGTTATTCTGACTACAAACACCTAAAGATTTGATCAAAGGATGACAGAAGTGTTCCACCTTCAAAGGAATTTGTCTCTTCCATTAATGTATTGCAATGTCATGTGTGCTCTCGGTGTATAAAATGCAATGACAAATATGTCTGTTGGTCCGAGAGCCGAAAGGGTGCTCGGGGCTTGGGCGAAGAAAATTGTGTCTCAAGTCAAATTAATTTATCTGGAAAAGGCAGAGGGTTATGCAATCACACTACTATTCAGGTCCATGAGGTGGTCCTGTAGCTCTGCTAGAGCTGTACCATTGATGATCATGAAACAGTCAACTAGAGGGGCGGGCTCCTTCTAGTATTCCACATTCAGATTATTTTGGATTTTCTAAACAGCAATATAAACCCAACAAAATCTAAACATGTATAATGTTAGAAGAGTCTAATGATGTTAGACTTGAACGTTGTGTGGATGTTGGCATAATAACGTCTCGATAAAAGCATGTCAGTACTCAACGTCAATCAAACATTGGGATAATAAGTTGAACGGACGTTGGGTTTTGGTCAATTACCAACACAACTTAAAACCAACCAGATATCAACGTCTAATGATGTTAGCCTTGAACGTTGTTCCGACATTGGCATAATAACGTTAGGCAGACATTGGTGTTTGGTCAAAAATCCCGAAAACAGCATGTCAGTATTCCACGTCAAACTGACGTTGGTTAATACGTTGAACAGATGTTGGTTATTGGTTAGTTACCAACACAACCTAAAACCAACCAAATATCTACGTCTAATGATGTTAGACAGCAACGTTGTGTGGACGTTGTCACGTTGGTTAGACATTGAGGTTTGGTCAAAAATCCGATAACAGATTGTCAGTATTCGACGTCAAGATGACGCTGGGATAATACGTCGAACAGACGTTGGTTATTGGTCAGTTACCAACACAACCTAAAACCAACCAAATATCAACATCTAATGACGTTAGACTGCAACGTTGTGTAGACGTTATTATAATAACGTTGGACAGACATTGAGGTTTAGTCAAATATCCCACAACAGCATGTCAGTGATTCAACATCAGCCTGACGTTGGGAAAATACGTTGAACACACGTTGGTTATTCGTTAGTTACAAACACAACCTAAAACCAACCAAATATCTATGTCTAATGACGTTAGACTGCAACGTCGTGTAGACGTTATTATAATAACGTTGGACAGACACTGAGGTTTAGTCAAATATCCGACAACAGCATGTCAGTGATTCAACATCAACCTGACGTTGGGATAATACGTTGACCAGACGTTGGTTATTGGTCAGTTACCAACACAACCTAAAACCAACCAAATATCAACGTCTGATGATGTTAGACTTCAACGTTATGTGGACGTTAGTAAAATAACGTTGGGCAGACATTGAGGTTTGGTAAAAAATCCGACAAGAGCATGTCAGTGTTCGACGTCAACATGACGTTGGGATAATACGTTGAACAGACGTTGGTTATTGGTTAGTTACCAACACAACCTAAAACCAACCAAATGTCAACGTCTGATGATGTTAGACTGCAGACGTTATTATAATAACGTTGGACAGACACTGAGGTTTAGTCAAATATCCGACAACAGCATGTCAGTGATTCAACATCAGCCTGACGTTGGGATAATACGTTGAACAGACGTTGGTTATTGGTCAGTTACCAACACAACCTAAAACCAACCAAATATCAACGTCTGATGATGTTAGACTTCAACGTTATGTGGACGTTAGTAAAATAACGTGGGCAGACATTGAGGTTTGGTCAAAAATCCGACAAGAGCATGTCAGTGTTCGACGTCAACATGACGTTGGGATAATACGTTGAACAGACGTTGGTTATTGGTCAGTTACCAACACAACCTAAAACCAACCAAATATCAACATCTAATGACGTTAGACTGCAACATTGTGTAGACGTTATTATAATAATGTTGGACAGACACTGAGGTTTAGTCAAATATCCCACAACAGCATGTCAGTGATTCAACATCAGCCTGACGTTGGGAAAATACGTTGAACACACGTTGGTTATTCGTTAGTTACAAACACAACCTAAAACCAACCAAATATCTATGTCTAATGACGTTAGACTGCAACGTTGTGTAGACGTTATTATAATAACGTTGGACAGACACTGAGGTTTAGTCAAATATCCGACAACAGCATGTCAGTGATTCAACATCAGCCTGACGTTGGGATAATACGTTGACCAGATGTTGGTTATTGGTCAGTTACCAACACAACCTAAAACCAACCAAATATCAACGTCTGATGATGTTAGACTTCAACGTTATGTGGACGTTAGTAAAATAACGTTGGGCAGACATTGAGGTTTGGTCAAAAATCCGTCAAGAGCATGTCAGTGTTCGACGTCAACATGACGTTGGGATAATACGTTGAACAGACGTTGGTTATTGGTTAGTTACAAACACAACCTAAAACCAACCAAATATCTATGTCTAATGACGTTAGACTGCAACGTTGTGTAGACGTTATTATAATAACGTTGGACAGACACTGAGGTTTAGTCAAATATCCGACAACAGCATGTCAGTGATTCAACATCAGCCTGACGTTGGGATAATACGTTGACCAGATGTTGGTTATTGGTCAGTTACCAACACAACCTAAAACCAACCAAATATCAACGTCTGATGATGTTAGACTTCAACGTTATGTGGACGTTAGTAAAATAACGTTGGGCAGACATTGAGGTTTGGTCAAAAATCCGTCAAGAGCATGTCAGTGTTCGACGTCAACATGACGTTGGGATAATACGTTGAACAGACGTTGGTTATTGGTTAGTTACCAACACAACCTAAAACCAACCAAATGTCAACGTCTGATGATGTTAGACTGCAACGTTGTGTAGACGTTATTATAATAACGTTGGACAGACACTGAGGTTTAGTCAAATATCCGACAACAGCATGTCCGTGATTCAACATCAGCCTGACGTTGGGAAAATACGTTGAACAGACGTTGGTTATTGGTTAGTTACCAACACAACCTAAAACCAACCAAATATCTACGTCTAATGATGTTAGACTGCAACGTTGTGTGGACGTTGTCATAATAACGTTGGGCAGACATTGAGGTTTGGTCAAAAATCCGACAACAGAATGTCAGTATTTGACATCAGGATGACGTTGGGATAATACGTTGAACAGACGTTGGTTATTGGTCCGTTACCAACACAACCTAAAACCAACCAAATATCAACGTCTGATGATGTTAGACTTCAACGTTATGTGGACGTTAGTAAAATAACGTTGGGCAGACATTGAGGTTTGGTCAAAAATCCGACAACAGCATGTCAGTATTCAACGTCAACCTGACGTTGGCTTAATACGTTGAACGGACGTTGGTTATTGGTTAGTTACCAACACAACCTAAAACCAACCAAATGTCAACGTCTGATGATGTTAGACTGCAACGTTGTGTAGACGTTATTATAATAACGTTGGACAGACACTGAAGTTTAGTCAAATATCCGACAACAGCATGTCAGTGATTCAACATCAGCCTGATGTTGGGATAATACGTTGAACAGACGTTGGTTATTGGTCAGTTACCAACACAACCTAAAACCAACCAAATATCAACGTCTGATGATGTTAGACTTCAACTTTATGTGGACGTTAGTAAAATAACGTTGGGCAGACATTGAGGTTTGGTAAAAAATCCGACAAGAGCATGTCAGTGTTCGACGTCAACATGTACGTTGGGATAATACGTTGAACAGACGTTGGTTATTGGTTAGTTACTAACACAACCTAAAACCAACCAAATGTCAACGTCTGATGATGTTAGACTGCAACGTTGTGTAGACGTTATTATAATAACGTTGGACAGACACTGAGGTTTAGTCAAATATCCGACAACAGCATGTCCGTGATTCAACATCAGCCTGACGTTGGGAAAATACGTTGAACAGACGTTGGTTATTGGTTAGTTACCAACACAACCTAAATCCAACCAAATATCTACGTCTAATGATGTTAGACTGCAACGTTGTGTGGACGTTGTCATAATAACGTTGGGCAGACATTGAGGTTTGGTCAAAAATCCGACAACAGAATGTCAGTATTCGACATCAGGATGACGTTGGGATAATACGTTGAACAGACGTTGGTTATTGGTCAGTTACCAACACAACCTAAAACCAACCAAATATCAACGTCTGATGATGTTAGACTTCAACGTTATGTGGACGTTAGTAAAATAACGTTGGGCAGACATTGAGGTTTGGTCAAAAATCCGACAACAGCATGTCAGTATTCAACGTCAACCTGACGTTGGCTTAATACGTTGAACAGACGTTGGTTATTGGTTAGTTACCAACACAACCTAAAACCAACCAAATATCAACGTCTGATGATGTTAGACTGCAACGTTGTGTGGACGTTGTCATAATAACGTTGGGCAGACATTGAGGTTTGGTCAAAAATCCGACAACAGAATGTCAGTATTCGACGTCAGGATGACGTTGGGATAATACGTTGAACAGACGTTGGTTATTGGTCAGTTACCAACACAACCTAAAACCAACCAAATATCAACGTCAATTGACGGCAAATTAATACGTTGATACAACGTTGGAAGTTGACGTTGGTCCAACGTTGGATTTTGGTTAGCTGACGTCGCGACCTAAATCCAACCAAAAAACAACGTCAACGGACGTCGTGTGCCAGCTGGGATGTCTCTAAAACAAAAGAGATATGCATAGATTTTAGACGTTCCCCACCATCTCCACAGAAGAGTGTTGTCAATGGACAGGCAGTATTGTAACCAGCTATAAATATCTAGGCACAATTATTGACCACAAGTTGAAATTTGACCTTAACACTGATATGATGTAAAAAACTGTTCGCTCCGTTCCGTGATTTGTTTTGTCTCTCCGCATCACAGTCTGGAAAGCCTCCTATCTCCAAGGGGAGGTGGGACATAGAAGCGGGATTCACACATCCGTGGCTTCCGATTGGTCTTTTGTGATGCCTGTCAAACACACCAGTGTGCTGAGTGTGTTTATGATGAAGTTGCTACGATAACCCTACTCTGATTCGTTGGAACGACATCCAATCAGCAACGACGACACCTACGTCACAACTTGCTTCCTGAAATACGAGTCAACTGAATCATTTCCAGACTGTGATGCGGAGAGACAAAACAAATCGCGGAACGGAGGCTGGTACCCAGGCTAGCAACGCCTATACTGTTTGAGGAAACTGTCTACGTTCAATGTCGACAAGACTCTGATGAAACTGTTCTACAGTGCCTACATCTCTGTCATTTCTTTTTCAATTATTTGTTGGTATGGTAATCTTTGTATCAGGGATAAGAATTCCCTTGGAAGGATTGTAATTGTCGCATGGATAAAACAGGCAATTATATATTTTTTAAAGAAAACAATGATTCTCTACGACCTCATGCACACCAGATCCGAATTTGCCGTGCGACAAGTGGCTGCTGCCGTGTGTTTTTTTCTCAATCGAACCCAGTTCGATTCCTGCGTCTTGTCGCATGCGGTAACTCGTCACTTCTTTTATGACTCCTTTTGGGATCTGCAGCGCCGATTCCGCACAGCATTAATTTGCACACCAACTCCAATGCGTTTTAATCATGCAGCAAACGGAAAAAACACAATGGTTGAAAAACGCGTCTGTGTGCAAAGACCTTTAAAGTTGCCTCTAAGGTAATTTGCACACAGATGAACAGCTTAGGACATATCTTTAACAGACAGGTGCTCCACAAAGCTCTGTCTATCCGTTCTGATGCTGCTCATGCAGAATATGAACTCCTTCCATCTGGCCATCGATTGTGGGCCCCTTGTGCCACAACAAACAGGCACAAATATGCATTTGTTCCTGTATCAATCTGCACACTGAATGCTACTTTGGGTATAGGTCAGGGACTTTATTGGTCTTTATTGGTCTTTCCTATGCGGATGCACTTTCACAGACAATGTGCACTTTAATGCATGCACTTGGTCAACGTGCACTTTATTATGCTTTCAGGTATAGATAGATACCTTTATTATCCCAAGGGGGAAATTCACATGTGTACTGTATTTGCTGTTTTTATTGTATTGATGTACTGATGTCTATGCCGCTGCAACCTAATTTGTCCTTCGGGGACACTAAATAAACAAACCTTGAATCTTGAGATGTTGTGGAGTAAAGGTAAAAGTACTGAACATTGGAAATACTTCAGTAAAGTAAAATTAAAAGTACCTCAACATTTTATTTAAGTACAGCACTTGAGTAAACTTACTTTACACCTTGATGCTTATCTGTTGTGTCTGTTTCTGAAGGCGCTCGCTGCTTGCAAGTCACGTACAGTTGCCTACTCTGTGGCATAAACACCTAAAAATAAAACATTTGATTTCATTTGGATCCGTTTTAGATTAATTGTCATGAGTCAGTGCAGAACATTAAACTAAAAACAATGGATATAAAAACAAAGATAATTAGCAGAATAACAGATAATTAAATTACATGGGGAAAGAGCAAAACATTTATAAAAATAAAGAATAAGCAGACAGTGAAAGTCACCTCTTTTCTTTCCCTGTCGTCATCAACTAGCCAATCGTTTCATGGTATGACTCGCCTCCGCACGCTGATCCTGTGTTTCTAAAACATTTTCATATCAAGGACTTAATATGTAATTGGCCGTGGACCCGCTATTCAAAAATAATTTGTGCTAGGAATGTTTGTGTTAAAACATTTCAAATAACCGGTATAACCTTTTTACTGGGACTGTTTTTCACTTAGCGAAAAAACATACAAATTTGAAACTTTCTGCCCGACAGTGATGATATGCTACATATGCTGTTTTTGCTGGAGGACCCCCTGGGACCCCCTCAAGGACCCCTGGGGGGTCCCCGGACCTCACTTTGAGAACCACTACTGTGCTAAACAAGAGGTGATTGATCCAACCTATACCGATCCGCCAATCCACCATCTGACCAGTCAGGCAAACGATCCATCCATCCGCCCATATCGATCAATTAATTGAATGGATGATGCTTGTGAGAAAACGTGAGCAAGAGATACGCCATACACACAGACAGACACACACACACACACACACACACACACACACACACACACACACACACACACACACACACACACACACACACACACACACACACACACACACACACACACACGACGCCTTCACATAAGATTAGCTGATGGGACTGTGATGTTAAGAAGATGAATGGTTTCTAGTTTGCCTGGGCCTGTTGTGATGACCCGCGCTGGGTTATATTATCACCATTAATGACGGCCAGACAGTGATGGATGGACGCGCGTTAGGGTGACATCAACTGTGTCAACAATTAGCACAGGAAAAAAGATGGCCCCACGGCAGTGCATCATTATGTGCAATGTGAGGTCGGGTATTACTTTTAGAAGAATATCTAAAATTGATGATGTGACGTACGTCCCCCTCTGGGGCTTTAATGTGCCAGGGCTCTGCTGTGGAACTGTCCTGTTCTCTGTTGGCTCGCCCCAAAACACACTCGCCCCCACTTTTTTTTTTTCGCAGCCCACTCGCCCCTCCAGCGGTTCTTGTATTCTTGTATTTGTTTTACACGTTTAGGAATAAGGTTAGGGTTAGGCATAGTTTTACTGAGGCTAAGGTTAGGCATATGTTTATCGTACACTGTAGCCTATAGGCATAGTATTACTGATGTCACATTTAGGAATATGGTTAGGGTTAGGCATAGTTTATATTTATATATATATATATATATATATATACAGTATAATAATTTGATAAATCAAAAAGGAATTGATTAACTAAGACAATAATGGATAGAGTTACAGCCCTAGAAAGAACAGTAATGTCAATGTAGTGTTGGTGTTTAAGGTCAGCACTGTAGAATGGAACATGGCGGTACAGTATAGCAGAGACTTTACTCATTCATTCATTCAGACAGACAGACAGACAGACAGACAGACAGACAGACAGACAGACAGACAGACAGACAGACAGACAGACAGACAGACAGACAGACAGACAGTGAGTAGGAAGGGCTCAGGGGTTTGACAGGACACATGATGCACACACACTGGTAATTGTGGAAATTGAACCTGTGACCTTCTGTGTACAGTGTGGTCTCTATGGGTCCACTACTAGGTAACCTTGGAGCATCAGAAAGCCTCCACAGCTCTGTTTAACCCTTCACTGTCCAGGGACAGTCCACTCAGTAAACCCCATCTTCTTCACTCTGAGAAGAATAAATACGCAAGCACATGCTGTTGGCAGTGGTGCAAAGTAACTAAGTACATGTACTCAAGTACTATACTTCAGTACAATTTTCAGGTACCTTTACTTTACTGGAGTATTTCCCAATACTTTATAGGTTCCTGGTTTGACCTTTTGTACATCCCTATAGGTTCATGTGCCTCCCATTAGATTTAACCGTTTTGCCTGATTCACTGCCCTTTGTTTTGTGTTTTTAATGTTGTTTTATGTTTTTACTTTTATTTTATTTTGTACTTGTTCTGTAAAGCATCTCAGAGACAACTATTGTACTTTTCTTTAATTATTATTGCAAAACATACATTAAACACAGGGACGTGCTGGCCATTGGCAAAAGCGGGACAACTCCCGAACGTCCGGTCCATTTGTGGCCGGTCCAGGCCGGCCATTAAAAAAATGGCCGGCCCACAAAGTAAATATAACTAAGTAATATGATGTAATTGGCCCACTGGCTTGCCTCTCATGATTTGAAATGGCCAATCTTTGAGTAGCAGCAGCGTTATAGACAGAGAGCTCTCTCTATAGCACTGAGTATAGCTGCAGCCCACAAAGCCATCACATTGGCCCCTTCTTTGGCTTGTCTATCATCTGAATACCGGCCCACTACTCCCTAGCTTCCTTGACTACTCCTAGATGGTCTATATGCAACATCATTAGACTGTCTTTATACCAGAAAAACGATGAGACCTAAAATCACAGTAACCGCTCATTGGTTAGTATTTGGGGCCTCGCGGCGTGTCCCAAAGGCGAAGAAATCTGGCGCGCGGCCATTGGCTGCGCGCAATGAGGGCCTCTCTAGCTCCTTTTCCTGGGCTGAATCATGGGCCCAGCACCTCCCTTCAGCCCTATATACTTTGGCTAAAGCGACACTTTTATATCTTTATTCATTTTAAAACTTGCGAAATGGGACATTCCGCACGATGAAAACTTTGGGTATTTTAAGTATACTAGAAGCTAGCCCTGGCCAACTCGGGAACAATGTATATAGGGGATGAATGCCCCGCCCTTTAATGCAAACCCCATTATACCTGTTGTCATAGGATCTGTTTTGACCATCTGTTTGCGTGTGTCCATTTATGCCCATATATGGGGATATCTATCTGTCTACGTCCATTTTATGTCCATATATGGAGATCTCTGTAGGACCCGTTTTGACCATCTGTTTGCCTGTGTCCATTTATGCCCATACATGGAGTTATCTGTCTGTCTGCGTCCATTTTATGCCCATATATGGAGATCTCTGTAGGACCTGTATTGACCATGTTTGCCTGCATGTGTCCATTTATGCTCATATATGGAGATATCTGTATCTGTCTGTCTGCATCCATTTCATGCCCATATATGGAGATCTCTGTATCTGTTTGTCTGTGTCCCTTTATGCCCATTATGGAGATCTCTGTATCTGTCTGTGCCTCCGACTGTGTTGCAGACACAGTGCTGGTTCCCCCTTTAATGCAAACCCCATTATACCTGTTGTCATAAGAGCCGTTTTGACCATATGTTTGCCTGTGTCCTTTTATGCCCATATAGGAACATCAGAATACGTAACCATGGCATTTTTTGTTGACTCATGTGGTGTACGTGATCTCAGAGCCTTTTATGAAGTGATGTCACAATGAGTCAGCGCTTGCGCCGATTTCCTCCGGAACAGCCTGATGTCAACAATAAGCTCTGCATAAGGAGAGTCCGAACGTTTTGCGCCGGTTTCGGAAAATCATATATGGAGATATCTGTATCTGTCTGTCTGCATCCATTTCATGCCCATATATGGAGATCTCTGTATCTGTTTGTCTGTGTCCCTTTATGCCCATTATGGAGATCTCTGTATCTGTCTGTGCCTCCGACTGTGTTGCAGACACAGTGCTGGTTCCCCCTTTAATGCAAACCCCATTATACCTGTTGTCATAGGACCCGTTTTGACCATCTTTTTGCCTGTGTCCATTTATGCCCATATATGGAGATATCTGTATCTGTCTTTTTGCGTCCATTTTATGCCCATATATGGAGATCTTTGACCATCTGTTTGCCTGTGTCCATTTATGCTCATATATGGAGATATCCGTATCTGTCTGTTTGCATCCATTTTATGCCCATGGCGGGGAACGCGCGTGCCTAATTTGAAATAGGGAATGAATGCCCCACTCTTTAATGCAAACCCCATTATACCTGTTGTCATAAGAGCCGTTTTGACCATATGTTTGCCTGTGTCCTTTTATGCCCATATAGGAACATCAGAATACGTAACCATGGCATTTTGTGTTGACTCATGTGGTGTACGTGATCTCAGAGCCTTTTATGAAGTGATGTCACAATGAGTCAGCGCTTGCGCCGATTTCCTCCGGAACAGCCTGATGTCAACAATAAGCTCCGCATAAGGAGATTCCGAACGTTTTGCGCCGGTTTCGGAAAACCGCGAGTCGGGTCGGGTCGAGGCCCGGCACTGCACTCCGCGCGGCAGCGGGGAACGCGCGTGCCGAATCTGAAGCCGGTGGGACGAACGGTTCTCGAGATACGCAGATTACAAACAGACAGACACGCAGACAGACAGAGATTTGTCGCATTTATAGATAGATAAGTATACTTAAAAGGTTATTGGCATAGCTATTGGCAATACATTTATACTTTTACTCAAGTACATTTACATTGCATTATTGATACTTACGCAACACATGTGAGGACTTCCATCACTCTGTATAATTCCATAAAGCTACTGTTGGCCCATTTCAACAGGTTGTGTAGTTCATTGCTCTGACATCACAGGGGAACCACACTAACATAATCCCTTTTATGCCCATACTGTATATGGAGTTCCCTGATGTCATCAATAAGCCCATATCTAACAGTATTTCATATGGAAATGCCCATATGGAGGCCACATCAGCCACATACCACACTAACAGAATCCATATATGGCCAAGACTAATGGCCAAGACAGCCCATACATGTGTGGCTGGTTTTACAGACAGGGATCTCCATGTATGGGCATAAAAGGGATTGTATGTATATGTCAGATGTCATAGACGTCATAGGATTTTCAGGTAACAAATAACTGAGTAAGCATGTTTGGGCTCTCACAGCATATCTCCATATACAGTATACAGTATATACAGTGGATCTCCATATATGGGTACCAGGGGTCTCAATATATAGGTAACTGGTCCGATATACATCACTGGCCAGATGGCCAAGACATGGCGCAACCTCACCCTTGTTATAATAACAATAACAAGAGCATGATGATGAAGATGGACAAATTGGACGAGTTACGCTGCCTTTCTGTGACAATCAACGTAATTATTGCCACTTTGCAAAGCAGGGACAATGAATTGTGTGTCCAGCGTGCAGTGGCAGTGTGTCCCTTCTGTGGAACGGAGTGAATCAAACAACATTGTGGTGTTTTGATTTTAATCACGGCCCTGCTATTGTCTCTATTGTGGGAGAACAAAAAGCTGGGCCGGAGGGGACCCTTCTGATAACTAGACAAAGTCTAGTATAGCAGATCCACAAGCTCAAAGCGAAGCACATATAGCGATTAGCAACATGTTTTGAGCTTTCCGATCTGCTACTTTTGAATTTGAATTCATCCTGAAAAAATATTGGTTTTGGACATCAGGAGGTTTCCACCCGACAGAGACAGTATCAATGTAAATCGGATCAAGCTTGTAGAAATCTTGTCAAAATGGTTTGTGTTCCCGTTTTGAGCCAATAATCTTGGCTCCAGCAAGTCCACAATAGGGTTTAGTGCCTTTTTAGTGTTTATGTGTACTCTGGCAATCTGTTTTAGGCATCTAAAGTTTATGAGCAAAGAACTAAATGTAATGCCTCAACTCTCAGTGCTCATCAGGTGGTGGTGGGGGGGTCCCCAGTTAAAATATGATAATTTTGGGGGTCACGGCCTGAAAAGGTTGAGAACCAGTGGTATAGACAACAACACACTCTCACTCCCAAAACAGCCCTTAGTGATCTCTTGGGACAAATCTGACCAAAATCTGACCAAACGCACTTCCACACTCCAGGAATGCGTAAGTTTTGTTCTCAAACCCAAGACATAAAACGGTGACAGCTCCACAAAAACAAAAAGAAAAAATGTTAAAACGACAGAGGCACACTAAAGTGTCTAAAGTGGACTTGAGTCACGAAATGCACCGCAGAGCGAGCCGCCTGGTGAGTGAGTCAGTGTGCAGAACGTTTTGAAAACCACTTCAGCCCAAGACGTCACCCATTTCCTGTCTTGGGAGTGAGAATGTGGTGGTATATCCACCTGTTTCCACGATAATTCACTGTAGAATTATTTGTGGGACACTTCCGGAGAACAGCAGACCTACAAGCTCGCGTCACAGATGCAACCGTTGTGATCACACTCGGCTGCGAAGTCGGAAACTGCTGCACACCTTCTGCGCAATGCACGATGGGATGTTGGAAAGTTGTGGATAGAGCATCCATTTTAGACTCTTAAGCCTCATTCACATACAGAAAAGCCAAGCTAATGGTTGGCTTGGTAATTCAATGTAATCTCTATGCAAACCTGCTTTTAAAATGTCCAAGCTGGAAAAAAAGCTTGAAGGTTTTTAAAGCTGGTTTGCATAGAGATTACATTGAATTACCAAGCCAACCATTAGCTTGGCTTCTCTCAGTGTGAATGCATCATTAGTCTTGTTTACCCTTTAAAATACTCAAGGAAACTGCTTATGGTGATCCTCTCAAGTATTACATTCATTTCAGTTCAAGCTAAAAACCCAGCAAGCAAAGTAACTTTTTATTCATTTCAACCTTAATTTCAATAAATCAGATAATAACATTGACACCATTCATCATGTTTTTTAAACCGGCAAGGAGGTAATTATCTTACTAAATTTACAGCGCAAATTAAAACACTGATTACCAGATCGTGGGTGTGTTAAATACAAAGAATACCCAGCCATTTCAAGAAAAAAGTATAAAGACCTTGAAATGATACCAGCCTCATTTGATTGGGTGTAATTCAATTAGTCAAGAGTTCATCAGACAATTCATTTCCACCAATATGATTGTGTCTGGGAGTCTGGTAGGGCTTTACATTCTACACTGCCTCCCCCCAGAAGATATCAACTTGATTAGATGACGCATATATGCATGGACCTGAAGTTATATAAATTCTATATGTGCTGGAGTGTGTGTGTGTGTGTGTGTGTGTGTGCGTGTGTGTGTGTGTGCGTGCGTGCGTGCGCTCGTGCGTGCGTGTGAGAGTGTGTGCTTGTGTGCGCAACATGTGTGTGTGTTCAACTTAGACAGAAACACATACATGAATCATTTGCTTTATGTGCAAAGGGTCTAATGCAGTGGTTACCACACATATTGAAGAATGTGCGTTGCCGAACATATTTGGTCATACTTCTCATTAACAAAATCAATACTAGTTCTTTCTGTAGTCTACTTTACAATGGTTTTACATGTGGGAGGAATCGACTATAGAGAGATATTGTATCATTGAATCTTTTATGTCCTTGTTACTGGGCTGCCATAAAAGATCAAAGGCATCCTGAGCCTTTTCTTTTGACTCATTCGTCTCTGTTCACTTTACAGAGAAAACAAGACAGACAGACAGACAGACAGACAGACAGACAGACAGACAGACAGACAGACAGACAGACAGACAGACAGACAGACAGACAGACAATATAAAGTACTTGAGATTAATGGCTTCATGGACAATATTGTCAACAAAACACATGCAAGCCCTCTTCTTCCTTTTCAGAACCATGTGGGGTTTGCATCATCACAGCCCCGGAGGGGTGTGTGTGTGTGTGTGTGTGTGTGTGTGTGTGTGTGTGTGTGTGTGTGTGTGTGTGTGTGTGTGTTTGTGCGTGCATGTGCGTGCGTGCGTGCGTGCGTGCATGCGTGCGTTCGTGCGTACACGTGCACGCGCATATACAGGACTCATGGATGATCAAAACCCAGTGGAGTGTGTTGGGGTTCTGATGGTGCGCTCGCTCCCAGCTGGGTTCTAAACTGCGGAGAAGCGGCGACACACCGTCCATCCCTGATCCCCCAGCCCGGCCGCGGAGAGGCTTTGAACTCCACCAGGCACCCACCGCCACGGCTTGTCTCCCTTATTACTACGCTAAAACCCACAGCGACCCCGTCTAACACCCACACAGAAGGGGGAGACGAATAAACGAGACAGAACGGGCTGCAGAGCGCCCAGAGACATGAGGTGAAGAGAAGGTAACGGAAGTGGGATGTTTGTCACCAGTGGTGGTTGGAAGAAGAACTCTGATTTTATTCTAAGTCAAATTAAAACCACAATGTATAAAGGGTTTTACTCACTCACTTATTCTGTACGATCACGTTTCGATGCGTGGTGAGATTGTAGAATGGCAAATTAAGGTAAAGAGATCTGGTGTAGACGGGGAATAAGTGGTCCAAGTGAGCATAAACTTGCAACTCGGCTGCGTTTTATGAAAAAGAGAGGGCTTAAGTGGTTCATGGTAAAACATTAAAATACTTTGTGTAAACCTATGCCAAATTAAAGCGAACATGTGACACAGCTGCAATTGAATATCAAGCAGGTAGAAAGGATAAGCCATTTTGGGGCTTCTTGCCTCCATTTCTGTAAGATTATGAGCACTGCAACATGTGTTCTACTTATATTCAAGCGGAAGCTCGGTGACGTCAATGAGCTCTTAAACACAATCCTGAAGTAGCTGCTGTGAAAGGAGCATCATTATGTTCATATAACGAAAGGTTTGATTTGTTGGAGTGGTAGGCACTGCTTCTCAACGTGTGCGTGTGCATGTGCGTGTTTGGTGGGGGGAGATCAACTCACGTGTCCGTTTGGTTCCATCTACACTCTCTGATTTAGATAATCAATGAGGATTTATCAGGTTGCATTGGGGTTCCTATTAGTTTAGTTCAATGGGTCCAGGGACCCCCACATGATGTAGTTTTTTACTCACTCACTCATTTATTCCGTACGATCACGTTTTGATGCGTTGTGTAGATTGTAGAACGGCAAATTTTGGTAATCCGCAGCGTTACTGTAATTTAACCCTGAGAGTGTACAGACTGTACACATCGATGTGTACACTCTCAGAGTTACAGACCTGCATTAATGGTCCATTTCTAGCCATTAGAGATCCCTGGAACTCTGAGAAACACAGTGTCTTAATATCAGTAAGTCGTGTCCCAAAGATGAACCCTCCCGAAAAGAATCAGCCTATGCTCCTCCTCACAACAGAGAGAGAGAGAGAGAGAGAGAGAGAGAGAGGGATGACAAAGAAGCCAGTGAGATGAAGAGAGAAAGAGGGTAGGTTTAGGAGAGATATGTGCAGTTAGGGACGAAGAGAGGAGGAGGAGGAGGAGGAGGAGGAGGAGAGATGAAGATTCAGCGAGGGGTTTGGTGTTGGAGAAGAAGGAGCGGGGGAGCGAGGGGGAGGGAGGGAAACAGAGGGAGAAGCAAGCGGTGCAGCGCAGGGCGTGTGATAGTTAGCTGAGAGCTGATCTGAGACGAGAGGCAGAGAGAGAGGAGAGGAGAGGAGAGGAGAGGAGAGGAGAGGAGAGGAGAGGAGAGGAGAGGAGAGGAGAGGATGAGAGAGAAGGGGGTATTTTCTCTCTTTTATTTGTGTCTCTTTTTTTCCCTGTAGCATCTCTGACCTTGGGATTCTGTCTGGTACCAATGTCTCTGTTCTTTCAGGGAAGCGTGAATCTAATTTAGGCCCGGGAGCTTCACAGCCCTGCTCCTTTGATCTGCCGCTATCCACCAGTACAAAGAGAGAGAGAGAGAGAGAGAGAGAGAGAGAGAGAGAGAGAGAGAGACAGACAGACAGACAGACAGACAGACAGACAGACAGACAGACAGACAGAGGTATGGGGGTATAGAGAGTGTTTGATGATACAGTATGCTTCAAATCCTTGCTAGCTACTGTATGCCTGATACACGCACATGATTGCGCGCACGCACACACACACACACACACACACACACACACACACACACACACACACACACACACACACACGCACACATGAAATCTGAGACGATACGTTAAGAAAGGCCACGGAGAGAGAGGAAACGTCCCTGATAGCATCTATAAGGAGTGTTATTTAAACATAATAGTGACTGGTGAGGAGATAGCAGACAGAGAGAGAGAGAGAGCTGAGAGAGAGAGAGAGAGAGAGAGAGATAGAAAGTATAGAGAGTAGACAGAGAGCGATGTGTCAAGCTGTGGCATTGCGTTGAATTGCAGCGTGTGTGCGTGTGCATGCGCTCATGTGTGCGTACCTATATGTGAGTGCGCGTGTGTGTGTATGTGTGAGTGCGTGTGGATGTGTGTGTGTGTGTGTGTGTGTGTGTGTGTGTGTGTGTGTGTGTGTGTGTGCGCGCGCGTGCGTGCGTGCGTGTGTGGATGTGTGTGTGTGTGTGGCTTTATGGCCCAGAGGACAATAGTAATGGTGTTGGGACAACAGAAGTTCAGGAGAGAGAGAAACACACCATGACGCCTCCCCCCTCTACACCTACCTGCTCACGCCACCCATCTGGCCTACCTGGCCCTTAGCTCCGCCCCCCAGAGATCTACCTGGCTCTATTTATCCTCACTCTAACTTCCCAGAACCCCTCTTGCTTTTCGCATGCTACGCCTTTGCCAAGCAACTTCGACAAGCAACACACGTACGTTCCTACCTACCTTTCGCCATGTCCGACCTCGACCTGTTCGCCTCCGACGACGAGTCCATCACCAGCGCCAACCCGGGGAATCCTACTCCAATCCTCAGGGACCAAGCACGGCTGAGCCAGGCCAGCCTCCCGTCCGGACAGCCCAACACCGACCGCAGCCAGCCCATCCGATCCCGCCGATCCAGCCGTAACAGCCCTGTCATCAACCTATCCGGTCAGTCAGCCTTTTCCCGTGCTTCGACCCACTCCCGCCGTTCACCGGTGGTCACCGAACCAGCCACTCCAGCCCGTTCCCGGGGCCGTTCTCCGAGACGATCGGAACACAGCCAGCGTCCACCACGGGGCTCCCCGCCCCGCAGCCAAGCCAGCCAGCCCCGCAGCCAGGTTAGCCAGCACCGCAGCCAGGCTAGCCAGCACCGCAGCCAGGTTAGCCAGCACGGCAGCCAGGCTAGCCAGCACCGCAGCACGGCTAGCCAGCACCGCAGCCAGGCTAGCCAGCGGCCCCACGGCAGCCGAGCCAGCGAACGCCGCAGCCACGTACAGCACTCGCCTCCCAGCTCCGCCAGAGCGAGCCGCCATCAGCAACCCATCCCGCCGCCCAACATCGCGGACTGGACCGTAGCGGGACTCCAGCGGCAGCTGCAAACCCGCGGGATACGCGTCCCCCGGGCAACAAACAAAGCGGAGCTCTTCCGCCTCTACACCGAGGCACTGGCTCCAACAACAACAACAGCGGGTCCTTCCACCAGCCGGGCGCATCGTGATGACGTCACCCGCCAACCTCCCTGCGCAACTCCACCGAGCATGCCAAACAACGCTGACGTCACACGCCAACTCGACGAAGCCACGGCTGGCCCCGCCGCGCCTGACCAGAACAACCAACCACCATCCATATCCTTACCACAAAACAATACTATTACTCCTAATGCTACTACTGCCATTACTACTACTGCCATTACTACTACCACTGCCATTACTCCTACCAATACCTCTACTACTAACCCTCCTTTTCCTTTGTCTACCGTTAACCCCGTGCTTGCCACCCACCCATTAATGTCATTGTTGTCTGTTTTATCATCCCTTGTCCCGCAGGCTGCACTTTCATCCCCCCCTCCCCCCCACTCATCCCTACATCCCACTCAAATTTCATCTTTTCTTTCCTCTCTCTCAACTAACAACACTGCAGCAGCCACACCTGGAACCAGTGCATCCTCTTTCAATTTCCCTTCCTCTCTCGGGCATGTCATCCCTCCACCCCCCGGTACATCAACAAGCGATGGCACTGCCCAACCTTCCCCCTCTTTTCTGTCCTGTCTCCCGCTTAACACCCCACCCCCAACCCCCCCTCCCTTTACCCTCGCCACAGCTCGCCCCATGGACCCACCAGCCAACGCCATCGCCAGGAACCCCCACCCGATAGCCGCCTCCCTCCGTAACAACATCATCCAAGGTAACAACGTTGACCTCGCCCTCCTCCTCCGCCCCTCCATCACCAACACCGAACCCCGATTCCTAGACTGTGGCGACATCTCCATTCAACTACGCAGCTCCACCCCCACCCGGTCATCCATACTCACCATCCCAGAGTTCTTCCTAGGCTTTTCCATCTTCCGAGACGTCCTCTGCTCTACCTACCCATCCCGGCGACAGGAACTGGACGACTACATGGGCGTGCTGCTGGACCTGGCGGTGCGTTTCGGGGGCTCTTTGTTCCAGGAATACCACCACCAGTTCGCAGCCATGGCAGCCTCCAGACTCCAGCAGTTCAACGTCGTCACCTACTGGGGCCACCTCGACCTGGAGCTGTACTGCCGCATTTTCGCAGGCAGAGCAGCCCTGTCCTGCAGCCTTTGCGGCAACCCTGCCCACCCCGCCAGCCAATGCACCCTCGCCGCCCCCCGCCCTTCCACCTCCAGAGCTGCCACAGCCAGCCCAGCAGTACCCTCCCTCCTCGGCCTCCCCTGCCTGCCCCCAAAAAGCTCCCCAGTCTACCCCGCCAACAACCGCACCACCGACCGGCGTGGGCGCCCCGTCCTGTTTTGCGGCAAAAGCATGATTTGCAACAACTACAACGACCTGGGTTGCTCAGCCAACTCTTGCAAACTCCTACATGTTTGCAGCCACTGCGGGGGTTCTCACGCCAGAGCCTCCTGCCCCCACAACCCCACCAGGCCATCAGGCCCCAGTTGACTATCCCACCATCTTTCCACCCCCATCAACATCCCCGCCCTAGCCGCCGAATTGTCCACCCACCCAGACCCCGCCATTGCATGCTACCTCCTCGGAGGCCTCAATTTCGGTTTCTCACCCGGCCTAGTCACCATCCCAGACAACTCACACACCTGCCAAAACCTCCAGTCCGCCACCAACGACCCCGACTCAGTCACCTCCCTCCTGCAAAAAGAGGTAGATTCCGGCTTCATGATCGGCCCTTTTTCCACCCCACCATTCCCCACTTACCGCATCAGCCCCATCGGCATAGCCACACGCAAATATTCCGGTAAAAAACGCATAATCATTGACCTCTCATCCCCCCACGGCACATCCACCCCCAGCATTAACAGCCTCATCCCCAGCCCAGATTTCTCCATGCATTATTCAACCGTAGATGGAGCCATCCGCCTTATCCGGCTCGCCGGAAAAGGCGCCTGGCTAGCCAAAGCCGATATCACTGCCGCTTTTAAAGTAATGCCACTCCACCCAGACAGCTGGCACGTTTTCGGCGTCCGCTGGAAAGACCAGTACTTTTTCGCCGTCCGCCTCACCTTCGGGTGCAAGAGCAGCCCCAAAATTTTCGACTCCCTCGCCGAGGCCCTCTGCTGGATCCTGACCAATAACCACAAGCTCCCCTTCATCACCCACCTGTTAGACGACTTCCTCGTAGTCACCCCCCCCTCAGCACCCCCCGCTTCCGGCCTCACCACACTCACCTCCGTTTTCAACGCCCTCGGCGTTCCCCTAGCCCTTGACAAAACCGAAGGCCCCCTCACCTCCCTGGAGTTCCTAGGCATCACCCTGGACTCCTTCACTTTCCAAGCCTCCCTCCCCACCGACAAACTCAACCGCATCACCTTGCTGCTCTCCAACTACCTCGACATCCCCCAGTGCACCAAGCAACAGCTCCTGTCCCTACTCGGCCACCTCAACTACGCCATCCGCATAATCCCCCAGGGCCGCTCATTCATCTCCCACTTACTCCACCTCTCCACCTCAGTCCCCTCCCTCCACCACCAAGTCTCATTCGACCCCCCCCTGCCTCATGGAACTGCGGCTCTGGCACCTCCTCCTCACCAACTGGAACGGTATCACCTTCTTTTATGACGACTTCATCTCCTCCCCCGAAGACCTCCAGCTTTTCACAGACGCCGCCCCCTCAACCGGTTTCGGTGGCTACCATAAGGGAAGATGGTTCTCCTCCCCCTGGCCAGACGACTTCCACCAGCTCGACCCCAACAACACCCAGACCTCCGCCCTCTATGAACTGTACCCCATCGTCATCGCCGCCGCACTATGGGCTCCCGAATGGACCAGCAAAAGCATCCTCATCCACACCGACAACACCGCCGTAGTCCACATTATCAACAAAGGCCGTTCCTCCTCCCTCCCCATCATGTCACTCCTGCGCCGACTCACATGGCTCTCAGTCACACACCAGTTCATCATCCAAGCAGCCCACATCCCAGGTCACCACAATGCCATAGCTGACTCACTTTCCCTTTTTATGTTTCAGAAATTCAAGACACTGGCTCCACACTCAGACCCCCATCCAGTCCCGGTTCCACCATTTTCGGACATCACCTTCCCGTAAACCACCCCCTCCACCACCTCATCCTGCAGTCCCAGCAGTCCGTACTCCAGGGCGTTGCCGATTCCACCTTGTCGTCCTACTGGACCGCGTGGACCAAATTCAGGTCGTTCCACCACACACACAACATCCATTTCCCTTCCTCAGACCTCATAACACTCTCAGCCTACATCAGCCACAGCCACTCAACACACTCCACCAGAGTTTCCACAATCCGAGCGTACCTCTGTGGAATCTCTTTTTTCTCCAAACTTATCACCGGCTCACCCCATCCTTTCACACAGCACCCACAAATCACCCTCCAACTGAAAGGCCTGCAGCGCCTCGAACCACGCCTCCCCCCCAGTCGCCTACCCCTCACACTAGACATCCTAGGCGCTTGCTTACATACCATCCGTTCAGGCTATCCGAACCAAACCACCTCCCCCACTCTAGAATCCATGTTCCTCCTCGCCTTCTACGGCTTCCTCAGATGCTCAGAGTACACAACCCCCAACTCTAACTTCGACCCCAGCATCCATCCCTGCCTTTCAGACCTAGCCATCCACGACCACAACACCCTCGTGTTCACAGTCAAAAAGAGCAAAGCCTCCCAGTACCGCTCAACCCCCATCTACCTTTTCCGCCTCAACTCCACAACCAGCCCCTACGAACCCCTAGCCATTCACATCCGAGCCAGACTTTCCCTTAACGCCCGACCCTCAGACCCTTTGTTCCTTACAGAAAACGGAACAGCAGCCACCCGCAGCTGGTTCCACTTCCACCTCCGCCAAATTCTCACTATCTCAGGCTTCTCGGCAGATAATTACTCAGGCCACTCTTTCCGTATCGGCGCCGCATCCACAGCCGCTAGCCGTGGCCTACAAGACCACACCGTCCAACTGCTAGGCAGGTGGACCTCGCAAGCCTACTTGCGCTACTTACGTTCTAGCGTCCACGACCTCAGAACAGCCCACCATGCCCTAGCGTAGTCCTGAAATTGCCCTTTGTCTCTCCTTTGGGGGTTAGTCCACACCGTCCCAACACCTATTGCAGTGGCCCTTATGTTTACTTTTGGGGGTTCAGTCCACATCGCCACTGACGCTGACGGTGCAGACGATCTTGCTGTACGACCCCTACCCCAAAGACTCCAGGGTCCGCGACCCTCCCCGGAACCTACACCCCCCCCCCGATCCCTTCCTTCCACCTGACTCATAACGGATTGATTCCCTATTGATTGATTGATTCATGTTTTACACCATAGATCCATGTCTGACTATCGATCACTGCTCATTATTTATTCTGCTTTCTACTTCATTAAAACCCTTAAACCTTCATGGTGTGTTTCTTGTTAACTAGTGAAATGGTGTTGGGACAACAGAAGTTCAGGAGAGAGAGAAACACACCATGACGCCTCCCCCCTCTACACCTACCTGCTCACGCCACCCACCTGGCCTACCTGGCCCTTAGCTCCGCCCCCCAGAGATCTACCTGGCTCTATTTATCCTCACTCTAACTTCCCAGAACCCCTCTTGCTTTTCGCATCCCTCCACCACCCCTACACCACCACAGCCTTTTTTCCCCTCTCTCCCTCACTCTACCTTTCTCTCCTCTCCCTATCCCCTTCTCCTCCTCTCTCTATTTTCTTTTCTCAGGTTCCTGCCGGGGGGTTCAGTCCACATCGCCACTGACGCTGACGGTGCAGACGATCTTGCTGTACGACCCCTACCCCAAAGACTCCAGGGTCCGCGACCCTCCCCGGAACCTACACCCCCCCCCCGATCCCTTCCTTCCACCTGACTCATAACGGATTGATTCCCTATTGATTGATTGATTCATGTTTTACACCATAGATCCATGTCTGACTATCGATCACTGCTCATTATTTATTCTGCTTTCTACTTCATTAAAACCCTTAAACCTTCATGGTGTGTTTCTTGTTAACTAGTGAATGGAGGTTTAAATTCATGCTCAGTCTCCATGCTATGCAGTGAGGTGACTGTGTACTGCCTGGCTGGCTGCTGTACAGCCAGGCAGGTCACAACTCTCTGTACTGCACTGCACAGCTAGAGGAATCACCCAGGGTTTAGTAGCACCGGTTCTCAAACCTTTTCATGCTAAGGACCCCCAAATTGATATATATATCCGCTGTCGGGCAGAAAAGCAACTATGTCTTAACTTTTCATCAGATATTTTTAAAACAACACAATATTGCCTCATCAAAGTTGGTATGGTGAGTTTATACATTGTCATATGCTTGAATGTGTCCTTATATTAACCTGAGTCCCCCAGGCATCTGTACTTGGCCCCCTCCTTTTCTCCCTGTACACAAAATCCCTTGGTGCTGTCATCTCTGCTCACAATCTATCCTATCACTGCTATATATGCAGATGACACTCAACTGTTTTCATCCTTCCCCCAATCTGCCACCCAGGTGGAAGAGCGCATTGCCACATGTATGGCTGACATCTCACAATGGATGACACCCAGCTAAATCCTGCCCCATGCAGGATCTCACTATTTCCATAGACAATGCCCTGGGTACTTCGGTTCCAACTGCTAAGAACCTTGGTGTGGCTCTGGACAGTATATCTCATATATACTATTATAATTCAAGAGTGGTCTTCCTTTTCGTTCTCATTCAAGGCACACATTGCACCCGGTCCTCTCCCACTCTATAACATCCGTAGGGTCAGACCCTTCCTCACACAGGAGTCAGCCCAGCTCCTCATCCAGACATCAGTCATATCAAAACTCGGCTACGGTAACTCTCTCCTCACTGGCCTCCCGGCATGTGCACTGCACTTAAGCCTCTCCAAATTATCCAAACTGATCAGATGAACGACTGGTCTTCAACCAGCCAAAATTCTCACACGTCGCCCCTCTTCTCCGCTCCCTCCACTGGCTCCCGTTTGCTGCCCTCACAGAGTACAAAACACTCATGCTGGCCTTGCCTTCAAAGCAGTCAAAGGTATGGCACCTCCATACCTCCAAAGCCTGCTCGAACCCTACAACCCCACCCGTTGACTCAGATCAGCTAACACTGGGATGCTGACAGAACCTTCACTGAAAACTCCAGGACAACGATCCACTCGTCCTCGGCTCTTCGCCCTCCTGCCCCCAAACTGTGGAATAAACTCCCTGTTGCACTTAGAATAGCAGACTCTCTCCCTAGCTTCCGCCGCGGTCTGAAGACTCACACTTCAGTCTCCACCTTAGCCCATAGAACTTACCGGAGCACTTGCCTACCCTCAATGACCATATATGTAATTTAGATAGCATTTTTTCATATGCATTTTTGTTTTAGCACCACTCAATGACCATACATGAAGCTAGTTCTCATTACTGATTTTATTGTTTTAGATTGATATTCATATGCATTTGTTATATTGTTGTTGATGTTCTGACCTGTTATCTTGTTATTATAGTACTGTATTATCTGCTTATTGTAAATTGCTTTGGATTAAAAGCGTCTGCTAAATGCCTAAACTGTAAACTGTAAACTGTTTTTATAAAGTTATTTCTTTACTGAATAGGTGCTTGGTCTATACGTTTTTTATTTAGATTACTATTTCTATGCATTTAATCTATTGATGTTGATGTAACGATGCAATACATTGTATTGATGTTGATGTATTGAAGTACCTTGCTTAGAATAAAGACCAAAAAATCTAAAAGGAAAGTTGAAAAATGGAGATAGGAGGTTTTTACTCAAGTAAAATATATCAGAGTACTACTTCTTCCACCGTTGCAGGAGTGACATGGGATGGAGGAAGTTGATATTTGTTCTTCCCCTTCCTGTCAACCCAGCAGTTCCTGTCAGCGTGGCGTCCCAGTGTTCCTGCTAAACTCACATTGACACGTCTGTCTGTCAGCCAGACAGACAGACAGGCCTGCATGCAGATGGCTCCCTGAGGCTTGCTCTCGCGCACGCACGCACACACGCACGCACGCACGCACGCACGCACGCACGCACCCCCTCAACTCCTTAACTTTGCCAACTCTCCGTCTCAACTCGCTCATTGCCTATCGAGAAAATATTCTGTGGATTATATGGACGGACGGACGGAAACGGATTATAAGGGGCCCTCCAGACAAACAGAATGACTGATAGACAGACATACCAAGCAGACAGACAGACAGACAGACAGACAGACAGCTCCCTGCTGAGCATTGCTCTTTCACACTTTGGTTACAAACACAGACAAGGCACGACCACACCAGCAGCGTCAGTACTGTCTGGTACAAAAACGTATGATGGAGAGGCTATTAAGAACCCAGTGACTAAATAATAACTACATTGTCCATTTCCTGAATAGTAACAGATTTGGACATACGGTACGTACAATGTTTCCACCTGACAGAGACGGATATGATGCTGAGTTGCTGACCAGTATGTTCTCTGTCCTGGAAGCTTCATTCCAAATCACTATATTCCATATCACTACAGCAGAAACCTCTTATCTTCTCCATGCATATACTTTATGTGTTTGTTTAAAATCAAATAAATTACTACTAGGTCATACTACAGCTTCACACAAAAGCATCAAAGGTAGCAGATCCACAAGCTCAAAATGCGGGTGCTTGTAAATCGTAATACTGAATCCTTAAAAGTAACAGTTTTGAACATCATTTTGGGTGGTTTCCACCCGACAAAGACAATATAGTGAGGGGATTAAGGGGAGCATATGCTAATTTTGTGCAATTTTGACTTAAAGCGCGAAATTTTGCACAGATGTAGCCCAGGGCTTGCTCTAATGATTTAGCTAGGGCGCCCGAGTCTGCGACCTTCGGGGTCGCCACAGCGGCCAAATCAAGTTGGGCTCACATTGACTTTCTATACAGGAGGAAAATACCCAGAATTACTTTTTTTTTCTGGGTATTTAAGGAGGATCTGAGGGGTCTAACTAGGGGTTTGTCATCATGCTGAATCCATTGCAGGCATTTGTTTTGCACAAAAAACATTCTGTGGGCTAGAAATGTCCTCAGAAAACAATACACGTATGGGTGCGTTTTCATGTTAGTCGGAGGCCTTAAGGTTTTTTTTTCTCGTGCTAATCAGTCTAAAAGTTCAAAATTTTGCACAGATGTAGCTCAGGGCATGCTCTAATGATTTAGCTAGGGCGCCCGAGTCTGCAACATTCGGGGTCGCCACAGCGGCCAAATCAAGTTGGGCTCCCATCGACTTTAGTGATGAAAAGTGATGAGTTATCACTTTTCAGAGTTTTGTTGGTGCTGTGGCGACCCCGAAGGTCGCAGACTCGGGCGCCCTAGCTAAATCATTAGAGCATGCCCTGAGCTACATCTGTGCAAAATTTTGAACTTTTAGACTGATTAGCACGAGAAAAAAAAACCCTAAGGCCTCCGACTAACATGAAAACGCACCCATACGTGTATTGTTTTCTGAGGCCATTTCTAGCCCACAGAATGTGTTTTGTGCAAAACAAATGCCTGCAATGGATTCAGCATGATGACAAACCCCTAGTTAGACCCCTCAGATCCTCCTTAAATACCCAGAAAAAAAAGTAATTCTGGGTATTTTCCTCCTGTATAGAAAGTCAATGTGAGCCCAATTTGATTTGGCCGCTGTGGCGACCCCGAAGGTCGCAGACTTGGGCGCCCTAGCTAAATCATTAGAGCAAGCCCTGGGCTACATCTGTGCAAAATTTCGCGCTTTAAGTCAAAATTGCACGAAATTAGCATTTGCTCCCCTTAATCCCCTCACTAATAGGAGGAGGTAGTAAAATGTATCCGTAATTATAAAGGTTATACAGTGTGTGGAAATCTTATCATTTACATTGTGTTGACATGGAATGCAAATTTGTACGTTTGCTATTACTATCCCTCAAAAAGAATCAGAATGTGATTAAAGTTTCTGCTCTTGATCTTTCCTGAGAGTGGGTGTTTGTTTCCTTCCAAATGCTGCATCAGTAGTTTTGGAACCAAATCCTGCATTAAATAAAACATATTTTTTATGAGAACAGAAGCAGATCAGAGGCTTGAGGAATATGCTCAGAGATTATCACTGTAAAAAAGAAAAGAAAGAAGCTTATATATGCCAGCCATTCCCCAACCTGTGGGTGGGCGCCCACTGCAGGCGGTAAGGATATTGCAAGTGGGACCACAAATAATTGGCAAAGCACCCTAATCTCATAGTATGTGGACCTACCGATGTGTTAACAATATTGTTGCACCTTACATGTACATGTACATACTGTATTTCGTCTCTGTCGAAAAAAAGGAGCAAAAGTAGTTGATCGACAAGCTTGAAACACGCGGCTATATTTAGCGGCTACTTTTAACACTTTAGTGTGACGCTTTGGTATGATCAAGATTATAGGGCATTAAATTACACGCACGCACACACTCTCACAAAAAAAATCATCAACAATATGGCAGCTTGTAATCAAAGCCTGTGGGGATGAGGGTTGGCTTCACGTTGACACGACGATTAATTAATCAGACGAGCGCGCCAGCTGTGACCAGGTCAGCAGTGAATGCTGGGAAATATGTAAACGAGGATGGGGGGGGGGGGTCGCCTCCGGATTGGCCAAGCCCCTCGCCTGTCAAAACATTTGGCAGGTGTCGGGCCGGGGTGTTTTGAGAGGGACCGCCAACCTGTTGGGCGGTAAACAACACGCACATACTACACACACATGCACGCACGTGCACACACACACACGCGCACACATGCACGCACTCAAACAGCGCTGCCACGTTCGCTTTATGCATATTACATGAAGGCATGCTTTGGACAGCTGATATTTGTAAGATATATTGTCCCTCATTGCTGTGGGGCATTCTGCGCTGCGCCAAATATATTTCATCTGAACAGATGGAAATTACAACGGAGAGTGTGTGTGTGTGTGTGTGTGTGTGTGTGTGTGTGTGTGTGTGTGTGTGTGTGTGTGTGTGTGTGTGTGAGGGCATGTGTTTACATGTGTGTGCGTGCGTGCGTGCGTGCGTGCGTGCATGTGAGTGCGTGCTTTTTTGTGAGTGTGTGGGAGCAGGTGTGTACATGTGGTGGGTGGGGAGAGATTAAGATTCTAGGAAGAGGTGAGAAAGATGTTACCGTGTACATTACATGTGTGTATGTACCTTTGTGTGCACAAAACGTGCATATTTTTGTGCGTGCGTGCGTGCGTGCGTGCGTGCGTGCGTGCGTGTGTGTGCGTGTGTGTGCGTGTGTGTGTGTGTGTGATCACTGCCAATGGGGGTGAGGGAGTCACTCTCTGGATGAGTGCAGGAGATTCACAGATCTCAGTGCTTTGGTCTTCTGTGTGCAACATCTGTCCTGTCTGCTTGTGTTTTATTTTGTAGTGAGGTCCCTGTGTTTCCTGTCATCTTTATGTTTTATTTTGTAGTGAGGTCCTTGTGTTTCCTGTCTTCCTTCGTTGCCACTTAATTGTCTTGTCTCACCTGTCTTGTAATTTGCAAACGTGGTTCAGTTCCAGCCTAGTGTGTGTTGATTATAGTCATATCGTCGTTGTCGGGTGAAAACATTGTATGTCCAAAACGTTCGTTTTTCATTTATCATTTTAAAAATGATTTAAACTAGTGAAAACAGACGATCTACAAGCACACAACGCCTCGCACCGCTAGTCGTCGTGTGCTTGTAGATGTACATAACATTTGTTCGACGTTCCATTTGTTTGACGCGGGTGAATGTTAACCTGGTGAAATGCTAACCTGCCGACTCAGGTGAATCCTAACCTGGTGAATGTTAACCACTATGCCTAAACCTATCCCTAACCCCAGGAAAACTATGCCTAAACCTAACCCTAAAACCTATAACCCTAACCTTAGTCGAAATAATGAAACGTAGAAATATCGAGATTTCTCCGTCATGTCCAAGGTGTGTACTTGTAGATCAAGCTGTCTCAATTAAAGTGATAGTTCGCCTATTTTGTAACCACAGCTGTATGGAGTACTCACCTATAATGGACTTGTTCCGAGGGATTTGGTCAACTGAATGCAGTGGTCAGAGATGTGGTCAGTTTTCTGCTGAATTAAAAGTAGTTCCATTGAGTTGCCCGACCCGTTTTTTTGTAATAAACTAATCCACAAAACCACCGTCATTATTATTGTTGACATTTTTCTACTTCTGCGAGTAATGCTCGTTCAACTTTGACCCCTCTGTAACTTGGTACTATTTCTTCTCTGGAGTAGATCACTGCGCCGCATTCAACTCAACGGGCGCATCCCGCGGCAGCCGCAGCACACGCCCCCAAAACAGTCTGCTCTGATAGCTGCCTGCTCGCTCCTGAAAGCTGAAATCTCGCCTTCGGTCCTAACTATTAGCTGGGGACCCCCTTATATTCCCTCAAAGACCCTGCCCTGGGGGTCCCCGGATCCCACTTTGAGAACCAATGGTACAGACGATATATTTTATTAGTCCAGTATTGTTTTACCCTCGGCAATCGGTAGCTCTGGTCCATAGCGTAGCGCTATGTCACCGATAAGCCCTTGTGCTTTAGGAAAGCCTGCGCAGTAAAAATACAAAGTACAGTTTCGCTTCTCACCAAAACAAAGACATCTTCATAGAGTAAAAAGCCTACTTTCAGAAGTGGGGGCAATCTGTCTAAATGTCACGTCTAAAATGCACTTTTTGCCATAAAAGAAAAAATATTTCACCCGAAGGCTAAATCTGGTCAATGGACTTTTCTATTGACAAGATCTGTAGAGGGCGGTGTGGAGTAGCTAAAACTTCCAGTGAAATATTTTCTTTTCTGGACCAAATGTGTATTTTAGACGTGAGGTGGGGGGCTACGAGTGTTGCCACTAAGGACGGTAGGCTTTCGACATCTTAGAACCGCCTTTTTTTTTTTGTGAGTAGTGAAAGTGTATATTTTATTTTTACTACAGACGAGAGGCTGAGCAGCCTGGGCGCAAGTGCTCACCAGTGACATAGCGTAGTGTTAGATACGGGACCAGAGGGGAAAATTCGCTGGCTCTAACAAGTCAAAGTTGTCTGGTGTCTTTATCCTTGGGGAAACGGTGAAGAAGTTTTTTTTTCTTTTACCCAGAAATAAGTGGATATATCTCCCTTGTGTTAGCAATGGCAGATAAAGGTTAGCTAAGCTGCTATTCAAGGCTAGTAGGAGCGATCACACAACAAACAGCGTCTGCTGCAGCAGCAGCACAGAGCATATGCTGTGAGTGATGCGGCGCCATAGAGTTATAGTGCGGCGCAGTGATCTACTCCAGAGAAGAAATAGTACCATGTTACAGAGGGGTCAAAGTTGAACGAGCATTACTCGTAGAAGTAGAAATATGTCAACAATAATAATGACGGTGGTTTTGTGGATTAGTTTATTACAAAAAAACGGGTCGGGCAACTCAATGGAACTACTTTTAATTCAGCAGAAAACTGACCACATCTCTGACCACTGCATTCAGTTGACCAAATCATGCCCTCGGAACAAGTCCATTATAGGTGAGTACTCCATACAGCTGTGGTTACAAAATAGGCGAACTATCACTTTAAGAAACAGGAGATATGCCTCATGGTGTGGCAAGGCTTACTTAATTGTGTTCTCGTAGATGCTCAACAAAGCCAGATGTGCCACGGTGGATTCGAATACCCAGACTGTACGCTGGTGGTCGAAGAAATGTTTTCAATTGGAAATGTTAAAGTGTTAGGCTATTATGTAGAGTGAATCAATCCAGATGATAATGAACTTAGCCAGCTGTCTGAACGCTTTTTTTCCACAGTTGCACAGGGATAAGCCATGATGTTATTTGACTCTCTGTCTTGTTTGTGTGTTTGTCTTATCTTTGTTCTGCTGTGCTGCTGTGGGCCGTGAGGGCGGCAGAATCACAGTCATCTGAAAGAAGAGGGAGCTCCACAGGAAGATATTGCCTTGGCCCGCGTCCAAGACATGTCATACGTGCTGTTGTTGCTCCTGGCTGATTTATACTTGGTTGCAGTGGTGGAAAAGCTACTCACATTATGTGTCCTTAAGTAAAAGTATCAATACTGCAATGTAGAAATACTCTGTTACCAGTAAAAGTCTGGAATTCAAAATGTACTTGTATGAAAGTGTTGGCATCAAAATGTAATTAAAGTACCAAATGTAAAAGTACAAAATGTTTGAAAATAGCTGATCTACAAGCTCACAACGCGTGCGATACAACACGCTGTGAGCTTATAGAGCGTCTATTTGCAAATAGCCTTGGTATAAAATGGGGCTAAAGTGGTTTTATAATACTAGAAGCGTCTAGTCGGCGACCTGGCCAACTCGGAACAATGTAAATAGGGAATGAATGCCCCGCCCTTTAATGCAAACCCCATTATACCTGTTTTCATAGGACCCGTTTTGACCATCTGTCTGCCTGTGTCCATTTATGCCCATATATGGAGATATCTGTATCTGTCTGTCTGTCTGTCGGCGTCCATTTTATGTCCATATATGGAGATCACTGCAGTTATAGTTCTGGGTCCATTTTATGCCCATATATGGAGATATCTGTCTATCTGCGTCCATTTTATGCCCATATATGGAGTATCTGTCTGTGCCTCCAACTGTGTTGCAGACACAGTGCCGGTTCCCCCTTTAATGCAAACCTCATTATACCTGTTGTCATAGGACCCGTTTTGAACATCTGTTTGCCTGTGTCCATTTATGCCCATATATGGAGATATCTATATCTGTCTGTCTGCGTCCATTTTATGCCCATATATGGAGATCTTTGACCATCTGTTTGCCTCTGTCCATTTATGTCCATATATGGAGATATCTGTATCTGTCTGTCTGCAATCCATTTTATGCCCATATATGGGGGCATTCATTTTATGCCCATATATGGAGAACGAGCGTGCCCGTGGGACGAACGGTTCTCGAGATACGCGGATTACATACATACATACACACTCACAGAGATTTTTTGTTGACTCATGTGGCGTACGTGATGTCAGAGCCTTTTATGAAGTGATGTCACAATGAGTCAGAGCTTTCGCCGATTTCCTCCGGAACAGCCTGATGATGTCAACAATCAACCCCGCATAAGGAGATTCCGAACGTTTCGCGCCGGTTCGGGAAAACCGCACGTCGGGTCGGGTCGAGACCCGGCACTGCACTCCGTGCCGCGGCGGGGAACGCGCGTGCCGAATCTGAAGCCGGTGGGACGAACGGTTCTCGAGATACGCGGATTACAGACACACAGAGACTTCTCGCATTTATAGATAGATAGATTATAATTTATACCTGCAAAGTAACTAGTAACTAAAGTTTTAAAATAAATGTGTAGTGGAGTAAAAGTGCAATACTTCGATCCGAGATTTAGTGGAGTAGAAGTAAAAGTATTGGAAATACACAAGTAAATACCTAAAAATGTTACTTAAGTACAGTACTTGTGTAAAAGTATACTTATATATTAGTTAATTTACACCACTGCTTGGTTGCACTGTTGGTGTTGCATGCCGTGAATAGCAGGTTATGTAAGCTCACAACGAGTCACATTTGTGACGCGTTGTGAGCTTGTACTGCTATTTACTGAGCACGACACCGCCACACCAGTGGCGTAGACAGAATTGAACCGGCGACTAGGCCTGCGCCCAGCTGGGTAGGCCCGGGTGCGCACCGCACGATAGCGCGGCGCGCGAAAAAAAATCCATGTTTTTCGGGTCAGATCGGGTCTTCTGGTGCGATTTGGGTCGGGTTTCTTTGCATGATTAAATAATCAATTAATGCGTGGCGTCCACTAGTGATGCGCGGGTCATTCCAGCCGTGCAAAAACAGAATGGCATATTAGAGAAGCCGGTAGGCATGAGATGCTTATTTTAATTGACAACACTCCTGTTAGTAGCCTATAAGACTATACACACGGAGCACAACGCTAATGTATCACAGAGAGATATTGCAGACTGACCCAGTAGCCTAGTCACTGGTGCAAGACAAAATAAACTATGAAGAGAAAAGACCGAAATGTTTAATTGCACCGTCAACTTTTTATCAGAGCTCTGTTGCTATACTGACGCTTCTCCCTCTCCCACAACAAAAACAGCCAAGCCAGCAGAAGGTAATTACAGTAACCAGTCTCACTCAATATTGCTGCTTTCAAACGCTGTGCATTGTTTTAAGTCCCAGGAGCATGGTTTTCATATCATAAATATGAACTTTAGATTAGTCAAAAGCTTGTGTCAGTATAATCCACGTGAATCCTGTATACATCTTGTAGGCTGCAATAACTCTTAACAAGTAGCCCAACATGCGCTGAAGCATTTCCTGTAACGGTGGATTTCAAAATAAGATCCTGCCGTATAATATAAGCAATTGGTTTTATTTTTAAGTCTACTTACAGGAAGTAAATGGACTAAATTAGAATTACATGACACTCTAGTCTAGACATGCTTGGCTGCGAGCATGGAAGGACGCTTGGTGCACATTATATATTATATATCACTAGCGTCCACATGATGATGTTATGTTATTTTAGTTATTGTAAGGATGCGACTATTATCAAAATGACTTCATATATTATAAAAATATATATTAAAAAAAAAATATATATATATATATATATTTTTAGATTTTTTTTTGGGTGGGCACAAAAACGAAATGGGTGGGCCTAGGCCTAGTCATGCCCACCCGTGGCTACGCCCCTGCGCCACACATCAGCTATGTATAACAGAGGCTTAATGAGGAAGAGAGAGACTGTCACAGAGAGAGAGACTTGCTGAGTCACAGTGTGAGTGGAGGAGAGCAGTGTGTCTGTGTGAGAGGTGCAGGCCGTTCACTCATTAGCCACAGTAATTCACTCCGACTGCACAGCAGTGGTGCAAGAAGTATACTCAGATTTCTTACTGAAGTAACAGTATAGCGACACCACAGTGTCAGGGTAGAAATACTAAGTAAAGGTCCTCTACTCATTTTGAGTAAAAGTACAAAAGTATTAGGGACTGCCCATAAGTCCTACATCTCATTAGTCCTCCTGATCATTAGTCCGAATTTAGGTTTTAGGGTTAGGTTTAGGCATAGTTTTACTGAGGTTAGGGCTACGGTGTGGCTTACAGTAGGTTTAGGCATAGTTTTACTGTGGTTAGGGTTAGGTTTAGGTTTAGGCATGGTATTTTTCACCTGGTTAACATCACCAGAGGCACCAAAGTATTGGTATCTACAAGGGATCTACAAGGGGGGGGGGGGGGGGGTAATGGTGCACCTGTGGCACCCAGGGGCCCTGTGCTTCTCGTGGCCCCTGGTGTGGCTTTTCTGATGGCAGACTCCTGACCAATGTGGATGGGAGCCCCTCTTCTGGGCCGGCCGTGACCAGCAGCACCCAGAGGATCAAAGATGAGACAGTCCTCACCCAAGCAGCACCCAAAGGATCAAAGATGGGACAGTCCTCACCCAAGCAGCACCCAAAGGATCAAAGATGGGACAGTCCTCACCCAAGCAGCACCCAAAGGATCAAAGATGGGACAGTCCTCATGCACCCCAGCAGCACCCAAAGGATCAAAGATGGGACAGTGCTCAACAGCAACACCTAACGTATCAAAGTTGGAGAACAGGCATACAGTGGCTGACAAGATCAAGGGACAGAAGAAGCAACTTATTCTCTTCAGGTGCCAAGGTAGATTTTACGCAACTCCCAATTCCCAACTCAATCATCTCAACTTTTTAGCCTACTCCTGTTAAAAAGAAGTCAGAGTGACTGAGCCGTGGTGAATTTAAAGGAGCATAATGTGTTTTTGATATGTGGGTCCTTTGTCACTATTTCTATAGGATTTAATTTAAATTCCTAACTAGAAAAGTGTGCTCCTCTGAGCATCCCCGCCAGGATGAAGGTGCAGAGGGATATACTGTAAGTGGAGGAAAGGGTTGAATGAGTATGGCAGGATATTCTCTTAGTGTCACACTGTGTGTAAAACCCAGGGTATATGACAGTCGTGGCAAACAATAAATAAATAAGGACTTCTACTAACTCAGATTAATGACAGCCATACTCTCCCAACACAGAACACACTATATGCCCTTAAACAACAAATGTAGGAAACACTACATTTTCCCCAGATGAATGGGGTTGGGGAGGAGGGCCTAGTGGATTATAAATGGATTCCCATGTTAATTTCTGGTTTTATTAGTTTTGTTCTATATCACCCCACACACGACTTCATATCTCATCCAAACATCCTGAACGCCCTGCATGCTCTTTTAAGAAGACTTTATTTTAATTTGCATGTGACTTGGAGGAGGGGTTGACCTATGACAGAATGGACCTAAATAAAATTAAATATACAGTCAGAGAGATCGCCAACATCAGAATAGCACATTAGTCAGAGAGATCGCCAACATCAGAATAGCATATTGATGAAGTGTGATTTTGAGGCGTTTAATTTGATGGACTTAAATAATAGGCCTATATATTGTTGTGGAGGGGGGGGGGGGGGCTTGAGGGTTATATGCAGTGTTGGAAAGTATTAAGTACATTTACTCAAGTACTGTACTATTTTTACTCTAATACAATTATTGGTAAACTTTAGTTACTAGTTAAGTTGTACATAATTGATTATTAATACAAAACCATGCACTTCACTTACTTCTACAAGCTCACAACATAGCTGTAGATCTGCTATTTTCAATGTTTTTTAATACATTTTATCAATTTCAAAATGTGTGAAATGAGACCTATAATGAATAATTTTACTTTTGGTACTTTAAGTACAATTTGATACCAGTACTTTTACTCAAGTACATTTTGAACCTGTCCATGTAACAGACAGTTTCTACAATAGGGTATGGATACTTTTACTTAACTCATTTAGTGCTGATCCCGAGAATACTCGTGAAAAGTACTCGAGTACCCGGAGTGCCAATCCTGAGTATACTCGTGAAAAGTAATATATTACTGTAACGGCGGTTATATTACCGGATACAATGGCGGAAGGTCCGGAGCCGAAATCCGTCGCTGATTTCTCATCATCACGGCTCCACGAGCACAAAATAGTCATCCCATAACATTGAGGTGGACGGGGGATCTCATCTTTAATGTCCATTATCTCAAAACTACACTAGCGAAGATGGAGGCAGATGCTCGGTTATAAAGCACATGGAGAAAAGCTCCGAGCCGATCCGCCATGACACCACGTAAACAACGATCGATTCCGGCGCAGGACGCGATGACGTCAGACCGGAAGTGTTTACGCTGTGGACTTCTGGCCTTCAAAATAAGATAACGGGAGTGAATGCAGCCTGAGGGTGGCATCGTGGACTTTATAATCCGTTAATTTCAGGAGCACGAAATGAGTTAAGTAAAAGAAATCTGAGTACTATTGTGGTCCAGAGCTAAAAAAAATAAAAACAAACTTGAGATCCATTTGTCCCCACATTGGAGGTTGGCAGCAACAGGGACCCACTGGGGCAGAAATGGCAACAACTAAATTGGGTAAATAGTTCTTGAAGAATAGAAGAGAAGAAGAATGGAACATGGAAGGACAGAAACAAGATGGATAAAGTTAAGGGAGGAGGGAGGGGGATGATAAAGAAGAGTGAGGAAGATTGAAAAGGACAGCGTTGGATTTAGAGAGAGTGAGCTGAAGTAGACCAGACAGACGTGATTGGATAAAAAATATTACCAGAGACTGAAGGAAACATCTGTGCAGGTTCAGAAATCAAAGTAAATCAGGAGGGCGCTCAGGTGGCACCGGGGTGAAAAAATATCTGTCCATCACCACGGATTCATGGGTTTCAAATGATAGATACTCAGATATTTTACTTGAGTAAAAGTAACAATACCACAATATAAAAGTCACACCCAGTGTGAGTAAGCTGTGCTTACTCTGTTTGATGAGTGTGTGCTGGTATTCAGGGAGTACTACTCTATTATGTGTGGGGCTGGTATTCAGAGTACAGTACCTCTATTACGCAAACGCTGGTACAGAGGGTATGTGCATGCGTGACATCATCGTACCTGGGAAATTATGCGGCAACGCCTAATGAGTGGGGGAAAAAACGGGTCAGTAGGAGTCATGAGGAGTGAGTAATGAATTGCATTTTCATAGTGCTTCTCCAAGTGCTCAAAGCGCTTTACAATGGTTCATTCATTCATACATTGGGAGGTGAAGTGGCGAACAGTTGACGCCAGCTTCCTCATTTCCCACATTCACACACCAATGGTTGCAAGCTGACACCGACCAACTCATTGGAGGCAATGTGGGGTACAGTGTCTTGCCCAAGGACACTTCGACATATGGACAGGAGGAGCCAGGATTCAAACCGCCGACCCACGGGTCATTGGACTACCTGCCCTACCTCCTGAGCCACAGCCGCCCGCCCAGTAGGAGTGAGGAGGATTCAGTAGCTGTGAGGAGGAGTCAGGAGGAGTTTCCCAACGAGCACTAACACATTCCAATGCCTCATGCTGCTTTATGTTTTACCACTCAGTCTAGATGAGTGGCATATGATGCATACCCTATATTCTATACTGACTCCGATGGGCTGGGGTGTCGCCTGTCAGAAGGGAGTGTTGGACGGGAGGAGTTCACGGTGGGGGCTTCTCACTGGCAGGTATGGGTACTGCAGTGGCAACACAGAAATGCGTATAGGGAGGGTTAATTTGTTTACCTACAAAATTGGGAGAAAAAAGGAGTCAAAAATAATTGGCTGCTCTGAATAAAATCTAATAAAAACAAAGACGGGAGATGAAACAACCGAGCGAGACAGAAAGGAAAGTAAAAGGGACGTCTTCAAAGATGCGATAATGGCCCAGCGGTCCGCACCACATGAGACAGGCAGACCCCCTGCCGAGCCCAGTTGAATCTGGGACAGCTGCACTCACCTGTTCCTAACGTCAGGGCACCTCTGTTCTCCTCACGCCATTAGGCATGGGAAGAAGGTCCGCCTCCCACTGTTAAACCCACACATAATTACTTTCTGCTCAGTCTAATAAGCACGAACGAGAACGGAGAGGGGAGCAGGGAGAGATACACAGGTGATTTGGGGCCTGCAGCCAAGGACGTAGACGGGACGCCACCGACAGGGAATCGGAATGTGAAACCAATCAAATCCCATTAGGAGATCAGAATCCAATTAGGCGCGTTACCAAGACGGCATATCATTATGACAGCTGCCCCGTCAAGCACAAACAAGAACTCAGTGGCAGTGAGGGGACCCAGGTAGTGCACGGTGACATTAATATCATGACTTTGACGATGACATCGTTTGAGAACCAATGTTGTAGGTGACGTAACCAACAAAAGATTCACAGATGGAGTTGGCACTTTGTTGGAATCTTGTGTTTGTTCTAATGAGTAATGATACAGTGTTGCATGCAGCTTAAACTTTAAATTGCTTTAATATGCAAATTCTACTTAAAGTCTGTCAACCCTGGTTAATTACAATATCTTCCCTCATCATACATATGATATCGGTTGCGCTTGGTGACTGGAGTAATTACTACTCTCAAAGAACAATAGCAATATGACAGCATGTTATTTCATACTGATTATGAATGCAATGCAGAGGCTGTCGAAGCCATAGAAATAAAACTGATTTCTAACAACTGTTAACTATTGTTTTATGGGTGTTGGTGACATTTGAGCCATGACATTGTTTTTCCAGAGTGATGCCAGAGTAAAAGAACCATTTTTGTCTCCTAACCCTTGTTATGCCCACAGGGCCTAGGGGTGTTTGCGGGGTAACAAAAGCAAGTTGTTGAATGCCAAAAGTAGTTTTATTACACAGAAGTTAATAGAAGTAACAATTAAATGCAAATTAGGTTGCTCTGCGAACTGGGTGAGACAGGGCCGGGCAGGCACCTAAACAGAAACAAAAATACAGTACTAACCCTAACCTAAAGATGAACTCCCAAATCTTCCTAACTGACTACCCAAATACTTCCCTGTCTGACTACTCTAACCTGAACCTATCCAACATACACAGTGAGGTAAACCTGCCCCTACCTGAGTGATAACAGAGTGAAACCTATAACAGAGAAAATACTTACTAACCATACATTACCCTACTCACCACAGTCAAACGTGGACTCTAGTAGCAACCTTTACAAATGACTTAATAGTAAAGAGGACAATAGCAAGCGGCTAAAAGCTAGGCTACTCCGTTGGGCACGCTGTCCCTAGACTACCCTTGTAGTTTGTGACAGAGTGACAGCGGCCATGCGAGCTTCTTCACGAGGCTATTTATAGCCCAGGGGCGGAGCCGGCGGACCAGACGGACCGAACGTCGATTGGCTGGAGGTGCCTGAGTGACAGGAGCCCTTCTCCCACACATAGCGGCAGCAGGAATCTGCAGACAAATACATACAGCGCGCGCGGAAGACAACATATAACAGATCCCAACCCAAATGGCACTATGGCTTTAATCATTGCTCTTGTCCGTAACAACCCTAACAGACCACAAAAGTGAAATTACTCATTAAGCACATACGTTGTGGGCTTATACAATAGATTGGCTATTTTCAAATAGCCAACATTTAAATAGGGCTGAAGTGGTTAATGTGTGTTTTGTAGCATAATAATGATCAAAATCTACCAAGTAACTAGTGACTAATTTTTTTAAATAATTGCGGTGGAGTAAAAGTACAATATTTGCCTCTGAATGGAGTAGAAGTAAAATGACTGAACATTGGAAATACTCCAGTAAAGTAAGGATAGCCTACTTCAAAATTGTACACATTGAGTACATGTTCTTAGTTAGTTTACACCACTGCTCTTTTCCCCACTCTACACCAAAGAATCTCTTGTGACGTGTTGTGAGCTTGTAGATCGGCTATTTTGGCCGAATGTTCACCTATGCAGAGTATTAAGCCCAAAATTGGGATGCTAGGATTTATGTGGTTAAAGTGTAGAATAGAAAAGTTTCTCTAGAACCTTTGAGAAACATGAAGAACCATTCACTAGATACAATAATTATTTAGGTGATGGTTCTTTGTGGAACCATATAATACCGTATTCTTTTAAATACCCATTTAAGAACCACTATGTTTCTGTATGTAGGCAAATCTCAACTTGCTGTGTCTGTGGGTGTTTGCCTGAAGTGTTTTTCTATGTCATATTCAGGACAGCAGCACAGTCTGCTGCAGTTTTTACACATTTCTGATGCATTCAATCATATCTAACAGTGATATCATCGCTGTCGGGTGGAAAACCTCATGTCCAATACTGTTACTTTTCAGGATTCAAATTCAAAAGCTTTAGATCTGCTATACGTGTTATGCTTTTGGTAGGTCATTAATGTACGGAAAAAAACACATAACGTTATAATGGAGATAAGGCATTATGACAAGGGTGACTGTTTTATGGTGTGTAGCGTGCATGCAGCATGCGTGTGCATGTGCGAGCGTGCCTACGTGGGTGCGCGCGGTGCTGTTGTTCATTCACACAACAACCAAACGGCATGCAGGGGCTTTCAGTGCATGGGACAAAGGGACATCTCTACATGAGGGAAACAACAGAACCAGCTGCTATTCTTAGACTTACCAGCTGTAATCAGATCAGCCCCAGGGGGTGATGGGAAATCAGTTAGTGGCAGGCCAGTGTGTATTTCTGTGCACAGTGTGTTTTTCCTTTTCTTTTCCTTTCTGTGTACACAGTACACCAGTGGTGGAAAAAGTACTCACACTTTTTGAGCGGTGGTTAGACCGCTCCTTAGCATGGCCGTGTGTGTCTCCGTGTGGGTCTGTAGCCTGTATGTATGTATGTATGTATGTGGGTCTGTAGCCTGAGTACCACTGAGTGACCAAAGAGGGTGCTGTTGAGTGAGTCTAACCTGAGCATCAACTGCAATACACATACACACACACGCACGCACACACACACACACGCGCGCGCGCGCGCGCATGCACACACGCACGCACGCACGCACCTATGATCCTAGATTACTGTTTCTATGCATTTGATGTCTTACCTCGAGTTTTCCTTTAGACTCAAAGTAGAAACTGACGAAAGAGCATAACATACTTAATCAATAATGATCAAACATCAATAGAAAATGGCACAATGTACATTTGAAGGTTTCATATTAAACCCATATAGTACAGTACAACCAGTAAAATGAATACAGCGCATAACGCAATAGGCTGCATTGACCGACAATAAACCTCAGGCAGCAAGTGTCTACAGCAAGTGTAGAGACGAAGGTCCGCACTTTGCCTGGAATACATTGCATGGGATGAGGAGGAGAGTGTGGCTATAGTGGAGACAGTGCTGGTGTATTTAAAACGCAGCACACACAACACTCCCTTCTCCTCTCTCTCTCTCCACTCAGATCAGTGTTGCTGTGTCGTGACCTGTTCACCCACACTGCCTTTTCATACCTGCTAACAACGGTTTCACCTACAGTAGGCTGCAGTCAGCCCATGAACTCTGCTGGGCCCCCAAGCCTTGTTCTTTTGCCCAGCTTGTCAGCTACGATTAACGTTACATATCGTCATTGTCGGGTGGAAACTTCATATCTCCAAGTTTCAAATTTGTCTGTTTTTAGTAAAGCCCTGCTTCATCATACAAGGCTGTCAGTACCTACCTACCTACCTACCTACCTACCTACCTACCTACCTACCTACCTACAGTACCTACCTACCTACCTACCTACCTACCTACCTACCTACCTACCCACCCACCCACCTACCTACCTACCTACCTACCTACCTACCTACCTACCTACCTACCTACCTACCTACCTACCTACCTACCTACCTTTATTATCCCAACTCCCAAGGGGGAAATTCAGTCGCCCAGAGGCGGTACAGCAGTTAAGGTTACAAGTTACAGGAAAGTAAAAAAAATAAAATAAAGGACTGTTGTGTACAGCGGAAAAAATAAAAAATAAAATCAACAATACAGAAGAATCAACCATACTGTACAGAGCAAAGTAAAAAAAATATATAAAGCTTCTAGAAATTGCATAGGCTATAGGGTCTGAATTGCTTTTATATTAAATATCAAAATCTACAAAGGAACTAATAACTTTAACTAAAGTTTTCAAAGAATTGTAGTGATGTAGTGGAGTAGAAGTACAATTATTGCAATGTGTTAAAATAGTGCCTGAATAATATTATATTGTGAAAACGACAAATCTACAAGCTCACAACATGCCACATCAAAATGTGTTGTGGAGCCTGTAGATCTGCCATGTTCACTGTATTTGATTAAGATAGCATATTGTACAGATGCTAGATTTTAGGTTTTACGTGGTTACTAAACTATTCTCTTTGCACTTTACTCATGTGTCTATTTACCTTGTTGTTTGTTGACAGTTCATGCATAATAAATTCCAATTCTAAGGCAAGGCAGTTTTATTTGTATAGCATTTCAACAACAAGGCAATTCAATGTTTTTGTTTTTTACACACACCAATAAAAGGAAACAATTATACACTGTCATTAGGATGCATACAACAAAACAAGTAAAAAGAACAGCAGTTACAGTGCAGAAGGGAGAAAAGAAGGGACATTTAAAAATAAAAGTAACTCAAAGGCAGCAGCAAACAGAAAAATAGCTCACAATGCATTGCACAACAGAAGGATCAGCCATTAAAAAGAACATTAGGTTGAAAACAGGCATGACAGATTTAATGTGTTTTTAAGATCATGGCATAAAAGAAAACATGTGGGACTGACAGTGTGGTCTGTCAAGGGGGTAATCTGTTATGTTGTTGTGGTTGTTTGGACAGGAATAAAAGGCAAATAACAGCAATGGATGGTTAGTAGCAAATTAGACCAATTCACGTTAGAATAAAATAAAGCGGTCATTCCATGATAACTGTGTTATTGCCTTTGTAGGCATGCTGTAGAGCTGACACTGTTTCTGCATACAATATGATGATCTGATCATATAGGTGTGTTGGGGGAGGGGAGAGACAGTGAATTGACAATTTAAGAACTTTTAAGACCCTTTTAATACAAAAAAAAACTTTGCTGCATCAAACTTAATCAACAAACACAATAAAAACTGGTCTAACATTGGCCAAATTGTCAAACAACGATAAGAAAGAGAGAAAACATTGTGAAAATAGCTGACCTACAAGCTTGTTTTGTTTTAACAGAACAAGCTGCATTCTGTTATTGTGCAGGAATAAATGTCCATCCCTGGCAAATATTAAAAGAGGCTGTTGAGGACTTTTATGTTCACATCTGCCTTTAATCACCGCTAATAACTTTTCTCATTCTTGTTGTTCTCTTTTATTGTTTTTTCTTTTATTATTCTTTTAGTGTTGCAGAACTTTTTCTTAATCTTTTTATTTTATTTTATGTTCTCTTTCCTTGTTGTCTATTGTATGTGAAGCACTGTCTGGAATGTGCTATACTAATAATCCTGTCTTGATGCACAACGGGCAAGACCGATTAATAAATAATTGAATAATTGTAGACTTTTACAGTTCAAATGAGGGAACTAAAAGGATTTAAAGCCAAAACCTAGCCCAACTACAGTAAAAGAAAAGTTAGGAATGTGCTATATTTAAAAAAAAAGATGGATGGATGGATTGATTGACTAATTGAGTGGATGTCTACCGATTGATCACTTGATAATCAATTGACAATCGATCGATAAATAATAAAGACTGAATAATCTTCATTTGGCGCAACGCATAGCTGTGAATGACAACCTGACAACCTGGCAACACCAACCTGGCAACCCAGCCTCACCAACCTTGCAACCCTCTCCCTTGCTGGACCCCAAGGTCACTGAGCCAGTATCCATGAGCATATTGAGAACCTGGCTTGTACTGTATCGCCTCCAGCAATCCAAACTGTTAAACATGCATGCACACACACACACACACGCGCACATGCACACTGTATGCATATAGCCTACACACACACTGACTCACATGCATGCATGTGTGTGAATTTTCACACACACACACACACACACACACACGCACGCACGCACGCACGCACGCACGCACGCACACACACACACACACACACACACACACACACACACACACACACACACACACATCCATCCATCCATCCTCCAGTCATAAGGCTGAAAATCAGTGTGTGTTTGCAGGAATTACACAGATATGCATCTGAGCATCTTAAGTAAGCAGCTTTAGGAAGATGTGATGCACGCCACTGCTTGTTATGAAGCTGCTTATCGCCAGCCCGAGGTGTCGCTATCAAACAATGCCATTTATGAGGGATTTGTGGGAGGGGAGGAAGCGATGGCTGAGATTAGACTTCTCTGTTAGCAGTGATAGAAGGTTTTGTACAGCTTTTTATGGCAACATGCTGTCAATAAACAACTGCAACTAGTCGTCACCATCTTTTTCCTTTCTCCTTTCATTGGCCAGCCAATGAGGGGTCGCCAATGGCACTCTGAAACACCAAGCCCCCAGAACCGTATTAGAACAGTGAAGCTGCTGTTGTCTGTTGGTCAAATCTGGGATTGCAAGACTTCCACATTTAAAACACCTACACATACACACACACACACACGCACACACACACACACACACACACACACACACACACACACACACACACACACACACACACACACACACACTCGCACGCGCGTGGGCTCACGCACACACACACACACGTCGATCAGCTATTTCCATTATTTTTCTAAATGTTTGAAATCATGGAAATCGTTCAACCTGGAAATGATAATGAGGATTATAAATAATTGTGATTTGACGATTAGGCCTATAATAATGATGACGGGCCTACGAAGGTTCTAACCAAAGTTCAGCACCACTTTATTGTTGACTTTGGAGCGGGGGTCTCGAGGGGTCCATGACATTGGCGTGTCATCTTAGCTATATAGGATCTGTGTGTTTCTGACAGGCACGTGCTGATGTACGGTATGTGAGCGCCGAGCGCTTGGCGACAGATCTAATGTCACCGCGGTTCATGCTGTGCGTCACTCTTTGAAAATCAAGCTTAAAAAGGAAAGCTAATCACAACAATGCTTTGATGGTTTGACATCAACTGATGTGGTGCTCAAAGACAAACACTTGATATGCTTGAAGTTTGAATCCCTTTCTTTTATAATCAGAGTGGTGGAAGAAGTACTCGGTTAAAGTCAATGTAGAGCAATGCCATAATATAAAAATACTCAGTCACAAGTATTGAATATTGAATACTTTATTAGACAGAAATGCAAACAGCTAGAGGTGCAGTCATATACAGTATTAGTAGAAGGCCTGTATTCAAATGTTTGCTTGAGTAAATGTACAAAAGTATTGGCATCAAAATGCTTGCTGTGCAAAAGTAAAGGCTACTCAAATTTCAAAAAAACATTTTGTCAAACCTTTTCCAAAGTTGCAGATCTATAGGACCACTTTGCGTTGTGTTGTGAATGTGATCATGTAGATTGGCTCTTTTTGAATAGCCAAAGTACAAAAACATGGCATAAAATAATCTAAATCTGCAAAGTCACTTAATTAAAGGTGTCAAATAACTGTAAAAAGTAGAATAGATTTGCCTCTTGATATGTTAGTGGAGTAGAAGTATAAAGTACTGAAATCTTTAAATATTCAAATAAAAGCAGTGGTGTAAAGTAGCTACTGTACTTAAGCACAGTTTTGAGGTATTTGTACTTTGTACTAGTATTTCTAGTTTTCAGTACTTTTACTTCTACTCCACTACATCTCGGATTCAAATATTGTACTTTTACTCCACTACAATTATTTGAAAACTTTAATGACTAGTTTCTTTGCAGATTTAAATTATTATATTATAAAACATACATTAATCCACGTTATCTCTATTTTATACCTAGGCTATTTGAAAATAGCTGATCTACAAGCTCACAACGTGTCGCATCGTGATGCGTTGTGAGCTTGTAGATCTGCCATTTTCAAACATTTCGTACTTTTACTTTTGTTACTTTAAGTATATTTTGATGCCAATACATTCATACTTTTACTCAAGTACATTTTGAATTCCGGACTTTTACTTGAACAGAGTATTTCTATATTGCAGTATTGATATTTTTACTTAAGTAAATCATGCAAGTACTTTTTCCACCACTGGTATCAGACAGTACGGCCAGTCACTGAAAAGACACGAAGGTGTGAATGACCTTGTGAATGACCTTGTCTGATTTCTCACTGGGTAGTACATTTTCACACTTTTTCCTCACACAACTCCACAGGAGGACAGCCTTAGGGTCCAGACACACACACGCACGCAAACGCGCACACGCACACGCACACGCGCACACACACACACACACACACACACACACACACACACACACACACACACACACACACACACACACACACACACACACACACACACATACTTGTTTTTGCTACATACTGAGGACTTTACATTGACTTCCATTCATTTTTCTTCCATTCCTGTGGCCTTACCCTAACCCCTAACCTTAAACCTAACCCCTAACCCTAACTCTAACCCTAACCCTAACCCTAACCCTAACCTTAACCCTAACCCTAAACCTAACCCTAACCCTAAACCTAACCCTTAACACAACCCCTAAATTTAGTGAGGACCGCAACTTAGTCCTCACTTTCCAAAAATGTCCTCACTCTGTTGGTTAAAAACTATTTCCGGTGCTCACTGGGTAGTAAGAACGGTTACACACACACACACACACACACACACACACACACACACACACACACACACACACACACACACACACACACACACACACACACACACACACACATGATGTTTACAGCCTGGCACACATGGTAGGCTGTCTCGGTCAGTGGTTCCCAAACTGAGAGTCTGGACTCGGGACCCTCCAGGGGGGACCGAAATTTATTTTCGGCGGTCCCCAGATGATTTGCTTTATATGCAACATGTAACTAGACTGTATTGTGATATCAACTCGACATAATTGAACGACTTGCTGTCAAGCATAACCAGCATCACATGGGTGGAGCTATGCAAAGTAATTGTTAGTAGTTCTAGGGCCTATACATTTTCTCTGTACTATTGTTGAGTGTGACTTATTCCTGGCCCTCTCTATGGAGGCTGCCATTGCCTTTTACAGAGGGCGCTAGAGAGTTTTTCTCTGTGTGCTGCTTCAAAAACATCTTTTCACTTCCTCCCAAGTAAGGAAGTGACATGGAATTGTCTGTTGCCAGATTTTGCCAAAGAAATAAGCCCAACAGAATCAACTAGGCTCAGTTTTACTACATTACATTTACATTTACACCAGTAAGACTCCCTAATCGGGAGATAAGCGTGATTTTAAGGTAAAATGTGTAGGAGTAGTGTCCAAAAATGTGTTTGAAGAAATTGGCCTGTTGGTGGCGCTATATGGGACAGATCCATAGTGATGAGATAAGTGTAGACATACTGTGTACCGATTTGCGTGATTTTAGGGCAAAATCTGTAGGAGCAGTGTCCAAAAATGTGTTTGAAAAAATCGGCCTGTAGGTGGCACTATATGGGACAGATCCATGTTGATGACATGAGTGTAGACATACTGTGTACCGATTTGCCTGATTTTAGGGCAAAATGTGTAGGAGCAGTGTCCAAAAATGTGTTTGAAAAAATTAGCTTGATGGTGGCGCTATATGAGACAGATCCATGTTGATGACATGAGTGTAGACATAGTGTGTACCGATTTGTGTGATTTTAGGGCAAAATCTGTAGGAGCAGTGTCCAAAAATTAGTTTTTAAAAATCGGCCTGAAGGTGGCGCTATATGGGACAGATCCATGTTGATGACATGAGTGTAGACATACTGTGTACCGATTTGCGTGATTTTAGGGAAAACATTTTAGGAGCTGTGTCCAAAAATGTGTTTTGCAAGAATCGGCCTCATGGTGGCGCTAGAAGAGGGTCATGTGTGAATTGATGGGTGGAGGTTGTGATTTGGCAGACATGGAGTATGTGTGCAAAATTTGGCATGTATCGGGGCAACGGTTGCGGAGATATGAGCGGGGCAAAAGTGTGACGTGTGACAGACAGACTGACAGACTGACAGACTGACAGACAGACTGACAGACAGCTGGTCGAGGTTTTGACAGTAACTGCGACCTGACGGTCGCAATTAATAGCAGAGCAGCAAGCTCACAATGTGTCACATTGCGACACATTGTGAGCTTGTATATACTATTGAGGAGAAAAAAAAAATACGATATTTTGAATATTTTAGAAACATTTTAACAACATAAATCTGTTTCGAGGTCCCTGGCACCACATATGTTCAGGTGGGGGTCTACGACTGTGGACAAATATGTCAATCTGGGGTCCTTGATATGAAAGGATTTGGGAACCACTGCTTTAAAAAAATATTAGAAAGTAAGGCAGCCCAATAAGCAACTACACTTATTTTTTTTAAAGACACAAATTGCTTATTATAAGCAGACATGGCAACACAGGTTAATTCAGAGCCCAGAGCCCAGAACGCCAACTACTGACACTTTAATGCAAGGACACAGGAAACCAAATGATGTTTTTCAGGCCAGCTTTTTCAGCCCCCGCCTCTTTCAGGATATGAACAGGAAGCCGGGGGCGGGGCCAGGAATATGGTGAATACATTTTAGGGACTTCTACTCAAGTAAGTTTGTTAATATTTTGTGATACTGTACAGTGTAGATTTAAAAACGATTGTGTCATGTTCCCCCATTAAGGACACCATTAGTGACATAACTCCTGCTAACGTAATGTAATAGCAGACCTGTTCCATTGACTTGCCTATAGTCTGATGGCTTATTTTATGGCTTATTTTGTCTTAATGAACTTTGACTGAATTCTCTTTGTTTGCTAGAATTGAACAGACTTGGTTCATTTAAAACAAAGTTTTTATTTTAGTTGTTATGTCCTGTATTTTTAATTTCTCAACAAGAAAGAAGAAGAAGCAAACCAGACAGAAAACCGTTATTGTCAGACACTCCCTAAGTAGAACCTCTGTGAATGCAGGTTGTTGACCTTGTCACACACTCCCTTGTAGCAGTCATCAGGCAGGCTGTTTCTGTGCCCCTCGCCCAGTCCCATAATGTAAGTTTACACCCCGTGGGAGTTGAGTGGAGTTGTCAGGGAGTGAATTATACTGCTAAAAGACAACTGTGGCAGCTGAAAGAGAAGTTGTCATTAGGCTGGCTGACGATCTGTTTTCTTTCCAACTGAGTGCAGGTGAGTTAGCTAGTTAGCTGGATTCATGCTAATATCTATGATGTACATGTCCATGAAACAGAGCTGAATTCATGTCATAATTTCACTTTTATTATTATAGCCTACTTGGTAAAGCAAAAACGGGACAGTCTGTGAACTGATGATGTTGTTGTTGTTGTTGTTGTTGTTGTTGTTGTTGTTGTTGTTGTTGTTGTTGTTGTTGTTGTTGTTGTTGTTGTTGTTGTTGCTGCTGCTGCTGCTGAGGAAACATGTCTGCCTAGTAGCCTAAAGTATTTAGTGTGTGTGTGTGTGTGTGTGTGTGTGTGTGTGTGTGTGTGTGTGTGTGTGTGTGCGTGTGTGCGTGCGTGCGTGCGTGCGTGTGGTAGTCCTATAGGACATATCCACAAACTGGTTGTTAATAATTTGGGATGCCTAAAAAGGAGGAAAAAGGGCTGGCCTGTCTACTGTGTACATATACCACATACAACAATTATTTAATCCAATTTAACATTGAGGTGCCCACACACAATGTTTAGGTGCCCACTCTTCCTGCACCCCTTTGCAATGTGAAATAAAGTAACTAAATACATGCATGTACTTAAAGGAGCATGAAACCCAAAATCACTTTTTCTATAAATATATATTATATAAATGAGTCACGTGTGATAGGGAGCGATAATATGGTTCATTTTGCCCATAGTCTTGGGGTTTCAGAGCTGTCTGCTGGTCTATGCAGCTATTTCTGTTTACTTCCGGTTTCTGGTAGAAAAGAAATCTTTCGCGCCACTCATTACATATTAGCTATCATTGTTCCACGGTGCAATGTGACGTAGCCATATTTAATTAATATTAACGTGTATATCCCATATTTGTATCAAGAGGGCGTGGTTTCACAACCTAGTGTAAGCGTCGCCTCCTAGCTCTGCTGCCGTTAGGTTCCTCCCTCCTCCCATTTCCTGGTTCTTGGACACAACAAGTCAACAACACACAGCTACCGCTCGTTTCGGACTCTATTGCGTTTTTCAGTTGCATTGTTAGTTGCATATAGTTTCTTATTATTATAGTTTCTTATTTCGTTTTCTTTTTTTCTTTTTTAATTTGTCGCTATGGGCCGTTCCTGTTCTTTTTACGACTGTAAGGCCACAACAGGGCTTCATGGCTTCCCGAAGCAGCGTGAGAGAAGTGCCCTGTGGTTGAGAGCAATGGGGAGGCCTTTGACATGTAACACAGCGGGAATGTTTTTGTGCAATAAACATTTCAGTAACGATAGCTTTGAGAACTTTGGAATGCTCAGGACGGGACACATCAAAGAAAATCAGCTACGACTAAAAGCAGATGCTGTACCGAATCCTGCTGATTTTCTCCTGCCTTCGACTTCAGTAAGTTTGTTTTGTAGTCTTCATTGTTATTATCAGTAACGCCAAGACTTGAGAAGTAATCTCTGCGACGCCTTCTGAGCTTGTAGATTGTTTATTTTCGATGTCCGCTGCAGAGTTTTTTTTCTTCTTTTTTTCATTTTTTTTTTAAGTCCACGTCCCCTTAGCTGAGAGTCGTCACCCTGTTGGAATTATGGTCATTCCCCGATAAACCAGGGAGTGACCACAGCTGAGAGAGATGAAGCAGGGACCTCTTAGCTGAGAGAGAGATGTAGCAAGGACCCCCTAGTTGAGATAGAGATGAAGCAGGGACCCCTTAGCTGAGAGAGATGAAGCAGGGACCCCTTAGTTGAGAGAGAGATGAAGCAGGGACCCTTTAGCTGAGAGAGATGAAGCAGGGACCCCTTAGTTGAGAGAGAGATGAAGCAGGGACCCTTTAGCTGAGAGAGATGAAGCAGGGACCCCTTAGTTGAGAGAGAGATGAAGCAGGGACCCCTTAGTTGAGAGAGGGAGATCAGATGAAGCAGGGACCCTTAGCAGAGAGAGAGAGATGAAGCAGGGACCCCTTAGTTGAGAGAGACCCCCAATACATGTTTAGAATTGTGTTGGAGATTTCATTTTAGTAGATTTCACTGCTTCATAGTTGTTTGACAGCACTATCAGTGCTGAACCTATGCAAAATATGAGCATGCACAAACAACATTTAGTATATGTCTTCTATCATTGTCAGTCACAAATGAGAGTCAAATGATTTACAATGATTGTATTTACAACAGCCTAAGCTATGCCATGAGATGGGATGCCAGGCAAAAACCGATACCAGGGACGTAGGCTGTCAAACCACCCCTAGCACCAGGGATATTGGTTTCCAATACAACAAGAAGCCTGAAAGAAGAAGCAAGAGTGAGTTTATGTCTATGTTCATATAACTCCCATATTCGTGTTGTAACTAATGACTTGATTTGTGAGTAAGCCCTTTTGTAATGTCTATTGTCATAGGTACTCAAGTTATCTCACGTGTGAAAGATAAAGAATGCAGCACTGATCCTGCAATAACACTTGTGCCAGGTAGGGCTGGGGTGTGCAGTTTTCTTATGAATATGAATAAAGGCAACATTTAACCCTTTTCTAATGTTGGAATTTTAATCTTATTTTAGATCTACCACTGGCATTAGCGGCCTCCACTCCAGTTTCCTCTCAGGCCTCCACTTCTGACCTCTCCTCACTCACCTCTCCTGCCAAAAGGCCACGAACAGAGGTCGACCCTGACTACCGGTTAGAGGAGACGGGCTCCTCAGCCTACAATGACAGGTAGGTCTCAAGTATTAGTAGTATCATTTACTTTTCATGAAGCAGTGCTATGTTTTACTCAGGGGTCATCAATATGTCCGTACACAGACAAATGTGTCAAGGCTTGTCAATGGTAATGTGTAAGAAAACACATTATAATTTTCTTATTTTAATCATAAGACTCAATTACTGAATGTCAGTCTCCAGCTTCTCCTCAGAATATGTATGAGGACTGTCCTTCTCTTTTTATTATTATTATTTGCAAAGACCCCTATAAGACCATAGGTCTGTAACTGAGAGTTGCAGACCTGTAATCGGGCTAGTTCTTTATGTGTTTGTTCCATTGATTATATATGTCCATGGCAACATTTTAATTTAGATAACAATGTCCACCACACGCTACCATGGCAATGACCCCTGGTTATAACATTTACCATACACTGACACCACACATAATTAATGTATTAACCTTTTTTCTATAGCACAATAACAGAGACACCACCTCAGACAATGAGAAAATTCATTGTTTATGAAGAGAACTTGATGGAGCTGTTCAGAAAATGCCCTGTCTGCTCAAGATCATGTACTCTGGGAACCAGGACGGTGGGAACATTGCTGCATGTCGAGCAAAAGTGTGGTCACTGTGACTATCACTTACAATGGGACAGTCAGCCGTACGTCAAACGCATACCGGCTGGAAACCTACAGCTGGCTGCAGCAGTGCTTTTCAGTGGCTCGTCGTTCTTAAAAGTGGAAAAGGTGAGTGCAGTTGGCAATTATTTTCTTAAACTATGTATGTGCTGTGGTGTCATATTTTAACTGTGTGTGTGCGTGTTTGTGTGTGCGTGTGTGTGCGTTTGTGTAGTTCATGAAGGCGTTTCACATCGTGGGGATTTCTCACACGACATTCCTCAAGCACCAGAGAAGGTTTCTCTTCCCAGCCATCAACTGGCATTGGAAAGAAGAGCAGAGGCACACCATCGGAGAGGCCGTTGCCAGAGGGGATGTTGCTCTTGGAGGGGACATGCGCTGTGATTCTCCTGGTATGTACTGTATACAGCAGGGGTGCCCACATATTTTATTTATTTATTTTTACTTGAGAAATACTTTCTTGCAGACCTTGAAGTGAATTATTAGTGAAATAGAAAATGTGTAATTGGTACATGTCTGCGCCTCGTGTCTCACCATGCCTTTCAGCCGTTATAAAATACCAGGTAACCAGCACCCTGTAGACAATATGCCTTCCGGTTGGTTCCAAGATTTCTAGCGGAAGTGCTGCGTTTAACGGACGTTACGTCATGCGATGCGCGTCTGTTTACATTCCCCAGCGAAAAAACTAAAATAGATTGTAGCTCTTAATAGGTGTAACATTGCTTGAATCAATGTTTTTGTTTGTATATTGTTTATTGCGAGCGCAACCGATGGAGCAGGGGACGTAGACCAGATTTTTTCGTGCAGGGAATACGTTTGCAGGAACACCGCACTGTGAAAAAAATACAGCTTCCGGGAAAATTCAGCCCCACCTCCTAGAACGGGCTTTTCTCTTCGCAGATGAGTAAGCCTGGCTACGCGAGGCTAGGTAACAAGAGGCCTCTTGTGGCTTATTGCTTCATTTTGAGATCTACTGCACAGCCTTTGTGACCTACTGGTAGATAACGATCTACCTTTTGGGCACAGCTGGCGGTATAGTGACCTTCTTTGATGTATGTTGTTTATGTATGTTTTTCAACCAGGATACAGTGCCAAATATGGGACCTACAGTGTGATGGATCTTCGTGCCAATAAGATGATTGATATTCAACTGATTCAGGTAAGTTCAGTGTTACTGTACAATGTACTTGCATATACCATTTTCATCTGTCATTACAGTTATGGAAACTAGACTTATTTGTCATTTCAGAGCAATGAGGTGGGAAATAGTCAGCGAATGGAGAAGGAGGGGCTTATAAGGAGTCTTGACCACCTGAAAAATAATGGGCTTAGTACTATTAAAACAATAGTCACTGACAGGCATTCAGGGGTGATGAAGTTCCTGAGATCAAAGCCTGAGATAGACCACCGCTTCGACCCATGGCACATGGCAAAAGGTATCCATAATTTGGTTATATTTATTGAATTTGCTTCCAAAGCCTGATCAACCCCTACGACCCCACCCGTTCACTCAGATCAGCCAACACAGGGATGCTGACAGCAACAATTCGCTCGCCTGGCCCCCAAACTGTGAAATAGACTCCCTGTTGCATTTAGAACAGACTCACTCCATAGCTTCCGCTGTGGCCAGACACATCTTCAGACGGCACCTAGGCCCATAGCACTTACTGTAGCTCACCTACCCCCCAATGACCATACTTGAAAGCTACTTAGCATTTTTATTTCTTAGGTTTTTTTGTATACATCTTTTTACTGACTAGGTGCTCTGGTCACTCTGGATCAAGAGCGTCTGCTAAATGTTTAAATTGTAAATTATCATGCTCCACAACAGTTCGTCTTTGTTCCAAAGATATAGGATGACTTTTTTTTTATGTGTAGGTGTTGGCAAGAAAATCGACGCTCTTGCAAAAACGAGAGCTTGCAAAGAAGTTGGCCCCTGGAAGAAAGGTGTGACGAACCATATGTACTGGTGCGGCTCCTCCTCGTCATCTGGGAGAGAAATCGTCGCCAAATGGAAGTCAGTTGCAAATCATGTGATGGACGTTCACTCACATGACGACGAGGACTTCCCAGAATGCCTCCATGAACCTCTTGTGGGTGACCAGGCCAGACGGTGGCTCAAACCAAGTATGTACCAAATTCCCCTAGTTGCTCTCAGTGAGTTGGTGACTTGCATGGTTTCCTCCACCATCACTGTATGAATGTGAGTGAATGGTGAATGTCACCTAATCTCTGTAAAGCGCCTTAGATAAAGGTGCTATTTAAATGCACCATTTACAAACATTGGCAATTCATTTGACTTTCTAAGTCGTCAGTCAAACTGATAACTAATTACTTATTACTTAGTTTTTCTGTGTTACAACTGTTACTATCCTGGAGCCATTTCTGAACTAATCTTGAGAGAAATCTCTCATCTGTACTATACCTGAACCAAGTTATCCTTACGTGTGACAGGTACAGCTGCATGTGAAAAGTTGGCTGATATCATCAAGGCCCCCAAGCTGTTGAAGGACATGGAGCAGATGAGCTGTGACTTTCAGACTTCCAGCATCGAGTCCTTTCACAGCAATATAATAAAGTTTGCACCAAAAAGTGTTGCTTTTTCCTTCATTGGAATGTTGTGCAGGTATGGTCTATTTGTTTTTAAATCTGTAATTGCTGACCCTGATTTTACAGGTTTTGTTTTTTACTGTTTTTTATGCCTAAACGTAACCCAAACCCTAACCTCAGTAAAACTATGCCTAAACCTAACACTAACTAAATGCGGAAAATAATGAAATGTAGGACTACATTTCTGACTGACAGTCCCCTTTACCCAAGCGCCCCTATTTGTACATATTGTGCGACAAAAGACAACATTGTTTTCCAATGAGTATTTGTCATAGATTAAGCTGCTTGCTCACAACACGTCTCAACGCTTGTTCTGTAGCTCAGCTATTTTTGGCAAATGAGTTTTGGTTAATATTTTCGATATGCAAGGCGGGTGAAAATGTTTGTTACATCACACCTAATACACTCTGTGTCCTTGTCCTATTTTAGAACTCAGTTGGCAGCCATTCACTACAACGAGAACGCCAAGCGGCTTCAAGCCACAACCAGGGAAGGCGAGCTTCGATGGCACATTCTGTACCCACGATACAAGCAGGGCGACTACACAGTGCGGCCCTTGAAAACAAATCCCACGTTTAGTAAGTTTTTGTATTTTCATAGTGACAAAATGTGCAACCCCTCATATTAGATATTGCACATTTATCACATTATCTTTGTCCTATTGCAGAATACGTTGACAAGCTGCAGGACTTGGTGTTCGATGCTGTGCTGGATCAGCCTGAGCCCTACCAGGACCTCATCAGCCAGATACCAGTTCCTGCTCCCGTGTTCCCAGTTCTACCGACCAGACAAGCAAGAGGCTGTGGATCGACACGCACCGCGCTTCTTTCTTTCAAATGGCTAAGGTGCAAATGTAGATTCCATTTAGATTGGGAACCCCTATACATAACTATGCCTTTCAATTCGGGTAGATGCTATATACAGTATATAGTGACATACATTTTTGGTAATATTTGAATCAATATTCAGAAAATAATTCCTCAGAAAATGTTTTTAGAATGGGACTCGGGTCTAAATGGTAAGCTAAATCAGCTCTATATTGTGATAGTCATCATTGTTAGAGGGGTCTTTCTGTCTTTCCAGCACTTTAGTAGATGGAAGGAGAGGAACGCCCGCACACTGTTTATCTGCTCCAAAGAGAAACTCACTTATTTTAGGCAACTGCACTGCAACCTTTCCACTTTACGTCTTCATCAGGCCAACTTTTGCCTGATGAAAATGTAAAGCTGTAGCCTGGCCAATAGTCAATTAGCAGTAGTTGTTTCAGACTGAATGGAATTGTTGTCCTGACCTGAAAATATGATCCTGAAGATATGGGGGAGACCCTGCTCTGATTCTGAACAAACACTCTAGTCTACAGCAGTGGTTCTCAAACGTTTTCGTGTCAAGGATCCTTGAATTGAGATACATTAGCTCACCCCATTTGAAAATATATGCCAGAAGCTCAACCATTTTAATTTCAAGATCCATCAGTGTTAATACTCTTTGAGTGTACAAATCGAACCAAACTGACTCATTGGGGTACATTTGGTTCCATTTATACACTCTGTTACAGACACACAAGGTTCAATTGGTTTTGAAATGTTAATTTGGGGTCCCCAAACCCAACTTCGAAAACCACTAGTCTATAGCAATGACGACTCACAATGTAGATCTATTCTAATATTTATTTTACTGTCCTGCACAGGGTCCAGAGCTCTACACTACAGTGTTGCTGGCGCTGCTGTCACACCACCAGTATCCTCAACGTCAGTTCCAGCTGCTTGACATGGGGCACAGCCAACCTCATCTTTCTCTCCACCAGAGGCCCCCACAGAGAGAGTGATGTCTGTCATCATGGAATTTACAGAAGTATTTTTTGTTGGTCTGCTTCTGCAGTGGTTATCAACAACAACACAAATAAATCAACCAAAAGGCAGCTTAGCTGAGAAAGAGATGAAGCAGAGACCTGTCTGTATTTTGATGTGCATTTTCATTCATGCAATACTAGTAAACATGAACTTTGGCTCTGTACTGTACTTTTGTCTGTTCTTTATACGCTCTACACCAATTCACAAAAAATAGCTGAACTACAAGCTCGCATTGCAGCTTGACCCTGTGAGCTTGTACGTCTGCTATTTTCTGCTTATGTTCCCTCCAGAATAGGAATACTAGGGTTCAAGTATCACACAAAGAGGACACACTGTCCAATGCATTACTGAATAGAAAGCAGACCATTTATGCCATTATGTGGTTTTATTTTGAACGTAATTACATCAAAACTTGACCAACTGAAATGTTATGACCACCACAATTTAAAGTAAACTGCTTAGACTAATTGAAACAAATGTGGATTCATAGCTATGGTTTCTTTACAGACTTCACTAGTGTGGGAACACATTCTAACATGTAAAACAATGGGTTGACAATGCTGAATAGTTTACTAAACTTTAATTAGAAGGCAAGAGAATTAGAAGCCAAGAGGGGGCAGAAAGCCTCGGTACGGTGAATCAGGAGAATTGGGGTATTCCTGTCGCAGACGATTCACTGTACACGCTGGAATCACAACTCGGACTTTAGCGCCCAGGTAACCCCAACACCAACGGACAACGTTCCTGTATCCCAGGTGCCTGTAACAGCTGCGGAAATGGTTTGGTGTTAAACGGCTATTTGTAATGGGTTACTGTCTTCCATTGACTACAGTATTACAACGAATAGATGTATTTATTGCTCTTTGACAGACACACATTTGTGTACTAACTTGTTTAAAATGGGATCTGGCATCTCTCCATGATGATGCAGGTATGTGCCATAGACAGCCTGCAGCACAAAAGGGTTTATGGCTACAGGCTCAAACCCAGGGTGGAGTGTCAGGCACTGTACCCCTCCAATCTGATCGCATCTCTTCATGACCTGTATTTGGAAAGACATGTTTTTGGTCATCCATATACATTTCAACTACTGTACCTATAATCATGATACAAAATGAGTTTGCCTATTATACTCCAAACATGTATGTATTATATTGACAGTACACATTCAGGTCTTGGGGTTATAGGTGGCATAATGTGACTTTAGCTCAGGGGTCAGTAACCTTTTATGACATGAAGTGCCATGTTTTCATTGTCTTGATAGGGTGCAATATCATGTGACATCACATCAAAATGTAATATTTCCATTTTGTTTTGATTGTCCATAGACTATAGATACTTTTTGTATTTATGTTTCTTATTTAGAAATATTTTCTTTCACATCAGGACGCAATGATCATTCGAATCAGAGCAATAACTCCCAGACTCCCTCCCCACACAGTTATCATTGAAGCAATGCTTCTCCATACAAATAAGTAGGTAGGTAGATAGATAGATAGATACCTCTATTATCCCAAGGGGGGAAATCTGTCGCCCAGAGGCAGAACAGCAGCATAAGGTTTTTTTACAAAGTTACATATAAGTATGGAAAAAAATAAAAAAAATAACAGGACAGTAAAGAGCAAGGTACGATCAAAGAAAGTAAGGGGATTATACCTGTGTCACCTCTGCAGCACACATTCTCTGTTGGGGACAGTATCTCACAGTGCCCACATGTACACCTGTTGGAAGTGGAGCATATATATTCTTACTAAATCAAGTGGAGTGACATTCATTTACCAAGTTGTTTATATCGTTATTTCTAGCCTGTAAATGAACAGGGCGGTATAGTTGACCACAAAGTGAATGTTGTGATCGCAAAGTTGTATGTATTTACCAATCTTTGTCATTCATTCGATGGTCAACTGCCATAGTTTCACCCCCGACGGCTCCTCCATCCTCTGTCGCCATAGCTCCTGAGCCAGACGCCAGAGGTTCAAACTGGTAAGGTAATGGGAGTTGATTCATCCCAGCTCCGGGAGATTCAGGGGGGGAGAAATCTTCCACCTCATCAGGGGATGAATCTCCGGGTGACTGGGCGGGTGAAAAGTCCTCTACCTCAAACGATGCTTCGGTTCTGACAGACTCGGGCTCGGACTCCGTGTCACTGCTGCTGTCCATTGTATTTGCCTTCTCCATAACAGTGAACGCGACCGCGTGTACTGCAGTGTGCGTGTGTGAGAGTGTGTGGGTGTGTCTGTGTGTGTGTGTGTGTGTGTATGTGTGTGTGTGTGTGTGTGTGTGTGTTTGTATGAGAGGAGGAGGAGAAGCAAGTTGCGCTCCAGGCCCCAGGAGCTCGACCGGTGCGCCCAGCGGCTAATAGCCGACAAAAGGGTTTACAGCACGGTCGGAGAACTCGACACTAATCTCACAATGGCTTGTTTGTAGAAGACTTGTACTTTTTAGGCCGTTAAAATACCTGGAGTTGCGAAATCGTTGTCCTTTTTACGCTTGCAATGGCTTGTTTTAATTTTCGTTTCCGACATGCAGACAGCAGGTGACGCTGCTTCCTTGTGGCAGGTATAATGATATTCATGCCAAACTCCGCCCCCTCCCCCCACAGCAGCAGATAACCACGCCTACATTTCAGATTTCTTTTCATGTTCTGAAATCCCATAAAACAAATTAGAGGCGGGGTTTCATGCTCCTTTAAAGGGGAGAACCACCCATTTTCAATATTGAACTATGTCATTAATATACCTTAGAGGAGTTGTGTGGAAATAAGGAAAAAGTTCCCCCCTTCTGTGTTGCCTAGAACTGGAGGGTTGATTTTGGGGTTTCTATTGCAAATCACACCGTGATGACATCACACTGGTGTGATATGCAATACAAACCCCAAAATCAATCCTCCAGTTATAGGCAACACAGAAGTGGGGGACTTTTTTCTTATTTCCACATAACAACTGAAAAGTATATAAATGACAGTTCAATATTGAAAAATGGGTGGTTCTCCCCTTAAGTACAATTTTGAGGTATTTGTACTTTACTTGAGTATTTCCAATTCCAAATACTTTTACTTCTATTCCATTACATCTCGGATCCAAATATTGTACTTTTACTCCACTACATTTATTTGCAACGTTTAGTTACTAGTTACTTTGCAGATATAAATTATCATATTACCAGTAAGACACCTAAGGGCGACAAGTGTCTTGGCCATCTGACCTCATATGGGAATGCTCACATGAAGATCCCTGTTTGTAGAACCAGCCCAACGATATGGGCTGTCTTGGACATCTATGTTGGCCATATGGATTCTGTTAGTGTATGAGGCATTCACAAATTTGAGAGGACCTGTGATGTCATGACATACTTTTTATTTTTGTTTTATTTATTAATTTGGTCAATAAGGTACACAGAATGAGAGGCCTGCTCTGCCGGAAACATTGCGAAAAAAAAAGGTTATGGCCATTTGTATATTCACTGTCCCATCGACTTCACTATACAGGAAAGGACAATATTAAAAAAAGAAAAACATATGCTTTAAGTAGCATGTGAGGGGTCAAACCAGGGGTTCTTCATGATTCTGAATCCATTGCAAGCATTTGTTTTGCATGAAAAACATTCCTTGGGCTAAAAACGGCCCCAGAAAACTGTGAAAAGTGATGACTCACAAGATGACTCATCAAAAAAATGTCCCCCCTTCTGTGTTGCCTAGAACTGGAGAATTGATTTTGGGGGTTGTATTGCAAAGTACACCGTGATGACATCACACCGGTGAAGAATATGGAGGATAAAGATGACTGGAGCCGCCGCTGGAGGGCTCATCCAAGGATGAACTAGACAGTGGCTCCATCTCTCTATCCATGGGTTCCAAACTTTGAAGTCAAGTACTGTAGAAGACGGCTCACGGTAAGTTTTCTTTTTTCTTTCTCCTTTTTCTTTTTGCTGCTGCTGCTGCTTGTGTTGTATGCTGTGTTCATACTAATGTGATTCAAGTTGTTGGACTATTGGGTACCAATTCTTTCCATCAGGATCGAGAATCCAAAAGAAAGACAAAATGAGCAGACAAAATTGGAACTGGAACACTAGAAAATGAAGCTGACAAAATGGGTAATCTCTCCTGATTGGCTGAAATGTTGTCACCAGGGCAGGAATTTCATGGAGGCCATGGCTGTCGTGGCCCCTTAGTTTGGCCTTGTGCCCCTAAATGGTAAATAGTAAATGTGCATTTATATAGCGCTTTTATCCAAAGCGCTTTACATAGATTGTGCATTACATTCACCCATTCACGCACACATTGATACACCGGTGGCGGAGGAAACCATGCAAGGCGCCACCAACCTACTCACCGGGAGCAATTAGGGGTTCAGAGTCTTGCTCAAGGACTCTTCGGCATTAACTCAGGGTAGCCCAGATTCGAACTGGGAACCCTTCGTGCTCTAATAACGGTTTATCTACCCTTGAGCTATGCCGGCCCTCAAACCAATGGCATGACCTGAGTCCACAGTGGCCTTAGTGCCCCAGCTGACTGTACCGCTTTCTCCTCTGTCTCTTTCTGGTCAATATGTAGACAGTAGACACCAGTGTCTCTTTCTTGTCAATATGTAGACAGTAGACACCACCAGTGTCTCTTTCTTGTCCATATAGACAGTAGACACCAGTGTTTCTTTCTTGTCATGTAGACACCAGTGTCTTTTGTTGAGATTCTGAAATCTTAACTCCCCCGAGTCCCCATCTTTAAATCAATCCAGTGACTATGATTGGTGCAGGGCTGAGCATGGATCAGATTGTAAATACCATCATTTATCTATTTCACTGCAGATTATGTTATCATCCCTAACCCTTAAATTCTACAATTTTTTTCAATGGACTAAAATCTTGTTTTATTTGATGGTCTTCCTGCCTTGGCATTTGGCCTTTGTGCCCTCAAACAATGGACACCACCAAAGGCCAAGTGGCCTTGCACCTAAAATGAGGAAATTCCAGGCCTGGTTGTCACCTACCCGAACATGTGTTTTCAGTTTATTAAAGAACTGGAGAAACAGGGACACCCCTGTGACTGAACACTCTATTAGCAAGGATTACTATCAGATATAGTGCTTCAACGTTTAAACATAAAACCTTTTGTTTTAGCCAAACAATATCACTTACTACCTTTAGCTGGGATGTTGTCCCGTTGTTATTTTTCACTTTACTGCATCAATATACCAATAACAAAAAAAAAACATTATAAAGGGAGAGAATTAGACCTCGATTGACTTTCTCCTGAAAACTCTTGTCTTGAAAAATCTGCCCCATTATGGAAACGCTTGTAAGGATCAGAGAACGATTAGTGAAGAACAGCGATTGAAGGAGCAGGGAGCGGACAGTATTCCGTTGGAAAAGCACCTTTGTGGAATAGTAATTTGTTCCTGGGTGTCACAGAGGCGCGCAGCGCTTCTGTGTCTCCTGTCTTGGTTCTTAATGGACATTTTATTTCCCTCTCATTTTGCGCATCAGAAGATAAAAAAAAACAATGTAATCGCTATGTTACTGTCAGCCCGGAAGATGTCCTGAAAGCCAGTGTGTGTGAAATTGAAATAAAGGGTGGATGGGGGGAAAAAAACAATACAGAAAACATTACCATGAATGGCAATAAACAATAATTTTGCCTTTCCTGTTTATCGTTGTATTTATTATTGGGGTTGTTGCCGTTGTATTGTTTTCTTCAAAAGCAATCTTCGTGTGTATTGGCTTGGAATTAATACAACCTACCGACGAAATCACAATAGACGTTTTGTGTTTGCGAGAAACCTTTTCTTAACTTCTTATTTCGCCGCAGCTGACGGAAACGACTTGAACGATTAAACATCCAAAACGCCAGCCCGCCTTCCTCCTCGATGCGATGCAAGGCCCAGTGAACTAGAAGAGAGAATAATAAAACATGCTTAAATTATTGATCGGGAACATGGCAGCGCTGCTACTAGCCCTCTGGGCACACTTCATCAATATTTTCCATACAATTTAACCCAGCATTGGCCGGCCGTGCCTGCACATAAAGCAGTGTGAATGATGTTCGGCCTGCTGTCTCTCTCTCTCTCTCTCTCTCTGACACACACACACACACACACACACACACACACACACACACACACACACACACACACACACACACACACACCGTGTCCCCCCACCCTCCCCACGTTTGTTCTGCGATATATTATTAAAGCCCTTGTGTTTCTTAAGGGAGAGAAACATAAACTGTCTGTTTGATGTCACCAATCCTCCTGCCATTCCAGTTCTCTCCCAATATGGACACAACAAAGCCACCAGTCACCATTGCTGCGGTATAATGGACTCTGTATCAAACGCAAACACTCAATTCCAGGAAGAAAAGAGAGAGAGAGCGAAATGGTGCCTGGACGGTTACCTCAGCATGATGGTGAGTGGGCGAAGCGGAGTCCAAAAGGGGGGTGGGGGGTTTGGGTTCGCCAGCGGGCCAGAGCGCGGTCCAGCCCGCTTGTGTGAATTCCTTCCATTAACAACGCTGCCAGTTGAACCACAATAAGACGACGAATCCCAGTAGTGATCAGCCAACTACAAAGTTGGCTGATTGCTGCCAAGTTGGCTACTCTTGTTGGGACTCGTGGGATGCTATGGGGGTACAATGACCCCCCCCCCCTCCCCCACCCACACTACCTGCCTCTTCCAGCCAGATTGTGCCCCTCTGCTCTGAAACTGGGATCCAGCTGGATTGTCCCATAGGACTTTGAGTGGGCTAAAAAAAGCGAAGCTTATACAGTATCACCCACGTGTTTACATTTAGATTATTTTAATTTCTCATAAGCTCATTGTTCTATATGTATCTGTCTTGCGTCACTATAGAAAAACCAGTCCTTTTTCTACTACGCTTACTTTTTTATTTAGTCATTCCCAATTTAGTCATTATGCCAAATGATAGTCATCCTCCCCACACACAATTGAGCCGCCACCGGGAGGACGTAGCGTAGCGCTTCTGTCCTGCTAAACTGCTTAATTTTGTGAAAAAGTGAAGAATCGGCTTAATCCCTGCACCATGGACATGGACTGTCCATGATGCACTGAGTGCTCTATGGTCGCTCAGAAATCCAGAGCTGTCAGTGGCTCAAGGAGTTTCTTTTCGAAAATTCAGAGCTTTGCACTCTGGGAGAACTCAGAGTGAAAAGGCACGTTGGCCCGAGAGTCCGAACCATGTTGGAGAAATTCAATGCAAAATGCAATGGTTTGGTCCTGCAGAGAGTATTAACTTTTTCCCTGCCAGATGTTGTTATTTATTATTGGGTTTTGTGCCAGCAAAAGCACCTTACCTTTGCGATGATATAGACAAAGATGTATTCATTTTTTTTTTTTTCTCCTTAAAGAGGTGTACCGTGGCTCTACCAGCAGTAGGGGGCAGCCTCATGCAAGAATTAATGTGAAAATGGTCTCAGATAGGCTCTCGTTTGTCAAGGCTGCTCAAGGCTGCTCAGTCGCTACAGAGCAATAGATCCAGAGGAAATCACATGGAATGTGTTTTGTTACTCCATTGATGCTAACGTCCAGTGGGATTTTGAGAGTACTTTTACGGGAGCTGTTTCAACGGTACACACCCGCGCGACCCCTCATCAGGTTACAGACATCAAACCAAGGTACAAAAGAACGAGCCAAAGAACGTACAATTGGCGTTCCGCCGCCGTCAAAAATGGGGCGAACGGGAACGTTCAAAGCGTTGATAGAGTTAACACACATCATTCTGCAGTACGTAACAAAACATGGGTGAATTGAATTAATTTAAAAAGATGCAAATGCCATTGTCAGTTAATTATTAGGCCTTTGTGACCGTTCGCAAATCAACTGATGCCAGGGCACTCACAATCAGTATTCAGTTTTTTAAAGCACCCAGAGTCTTTTAAGTGATAAGTCAAACAGCAGGTGTTGGACACACAGATATCACACCAACAAGTATCCAACACGTAACAAACACATTGCTTTAAAGCACAGTAAAATCCTGTTTGTTTAACTCTGAAGTGCGTAATGTATACTAGATAGACCTGTCCATTTCAGCAGTCACATCTGGCCCTTTATTTGGGATACTTTATTTATTAGGCAGCTTTTCTTTATTAGACTGCTCACAAGGCAAGCTCCTCAGAAAGGAGGGGGAAGGACGGGGGGGGGGGGGGGGTAAAACTCTGTTAAGAATTCAGGCCATTCATCACAAATGCATACCGTATCTTTACATTGATTGAAGTACAAGCGCATGTGTCTGGCCATTTAGTTTTGGATTATCTGCCCTGAGTCGGCGCCTGTGCTTGCATGTGAGACTGTTGGCTCACAGGAAGAAAAAAAAATCACACCATGTGTAAAGTGAGCAGTGCCCGCGTCCCGCAAAGCTTGGCCAATGCCAAGAAGATGGACATATGGACATACGGACATACGGATGGACATACATACACACAAAGCCAGATGTTGGAGCAGTTAGGATCGCCCAAAGATACTGCTTGCAAAATGGCTGCCATGATGGGTCAACGCACAACGCATCTGTCCCATTGGTGGGTTAGGCAAATATTGTACTTTTACTCCACTACAATTATTTGAAAACTTTAGTTACTAGTTACTTTGTAGATTATGATTATTATTACAAAACATACAGTAACAACTTCAGCCCCATTATACATTTATTGTAGATCTGCTATTTTCAAAAGATTGGTGTGCATTTTATACATTTGAAAACTTGTACTTGTACTTACCTACAGTTTACAGTTTAGGCATTTAGCAGACGCTTTTAATCTAAAGCGACTTACAATAAGCAGGTAATACATTACTATAATAAGCAAGAAAATATTTCAGTACATCAACAACAATATAACAAATGCATAGGAATATCAATCTAGAAAAACAATAACATAGGTAGACCATGCACCCAATCAGTAAAAAAAAAAAAGGAAACGTACTTTAAGTACATTTTGATGCCAATACTTTTGAATTCCGGACTTTCATCTGTTAGGCCAACGTCACACCACACTTTCATTCTACCTATGAGGGTCTGCCTTGTTTTCTTGCAGAAATCTGCAAAGGGCGGCAAACCACTCCATTCCTATTGAAATGCACTGACAGAATCCACCCTCATATAGGGAGAATAAAAGTGCGGTGTGACTTGCCCTTACAGAGTATTTCTACATTGCGGTATTGATACTTTTACTTAAGTAAAAGAACCCTAGTACTGTTTTCCACCACCACTGCTTCTCCACTTCCACTTACTCATCCGCTTGATGCAAATATGTACCGATGGTAGTCATGAAATAATGATGGAGTGCATTATCCGCCGCTCGCTAATGCACAAAGCTAATATTGGCAAAATGCGGGCGCTTGTGTAGCGAGCACCCCGAGGGTGGAATATTTATGACGCTCCCACCACCCAGACAGCTCTGCCCCGGGGCCTGCTGTGACCTCCATCATACTGACGATGAACTGAAGAGCCTCCGACTGCGAGGAAGAAAGGGCTCTCTGTGCATTTTAACCACTTTCCTTCAACCTGGGCGTCCATTAGCCAGCCTGGGCTGCCTGGGACCCAGCCTGCTTGCTGCGTTCTGCGTTTTGTTTTTCCTCACTCCTGGAAAGCCTCCCATCTCCGTGCCCAAAACGAGTGAAAAAGTCTTGTGGCTTCTGATTGGTCTGTGGAAAGGGGGCGGGAGCATGTCATCCAGTGTAAAACTCGAGTCACTTCCTGACTTGCCCACATAATGGAAAGCAAATCAGATGGATCCTGGTGAAGCGAGAAAAAGACGAACGTATCGAATCAAGCTGGATCCCAGGCTAGGCGTCTGTCTGTCTGTCTGTCTGTCTGTCTGTCTATCTTTTTTTTTACTTAGATATATTTATTTTCATAACCTTCAATAAAATGAAACCACTGTGCAACAGGTACAAAGAAATTCAAGTGTTGCAAAGAAATGGCATATCTACATGCTGTTTTTTTAAAGATGTTTTTCTGCTTTTTTGAGAGTGAAGATGGGGCAGGAGACAAGGAGAGAGGGAGAGACAGGGGATGCATGCCGATTGTATTTCCAAGTTACAATGACAAGCAATTAAAATCTAGTGATATGGAAGCAAGTGCTTTACAGTCATTCAGATGAGACTGCCGATCTGGCTCAGAATAAGGATATATTATTATACAAGCGCTTATGCGAGAGGATTTTCGGGAGTCGGGACCGGCGTGGCGCCGCTGTAATATTTTCATGGGCCGTGAGGTCTCCAACTTACAGTGAAGTGAAGGATCTGCGCATCAGTGCATGTCGCCAATAATGGGTTAAATTAATATCCAAACGTATTCCATTCATGATGATGTGACTGGTGTGGTGTCATTCATGTACAGTAGGCTGCTAGCCTATTTTAGAGAATAAATGTTAATCCCACTATCAAAGACTGCTGCTTCCACAGTGTACCAAAATGTAGTGCAGTGTACCTCGGCTCGGGCTTGCGTGTGTGTGTGGTCTGTGGGACGCGGACATGAAAGGGAGTGAGCAGGGCCGGATCTAGCCTTTAGCACTAGGTGGGGCAGGAAGAAATAATAGGGGGGTAAAAAAATGGGAGGACAAACCGCCTAAAACACCCGAAATGCATAGAAAACTAAGCAATTTGGCACACTTATACCTGTAACACCCAATACAAACAACAGGTCTTATCAGTTTATCTATCCATCTAACTAGTAGCATAACATTTCAAATAGTTTAATATTTTTGAAATTTTAGATTTTTGTAAGCCATCATTAGTTAGGTGAGGCAGACAGGGCATTCCCTTGCCTATGCCTAGACCCGGCCCTGGGAGTGAGGCATGCGGGGTAAAGTCTTTTCTATTGGCTTTTCATACGCTGTTGGGTCGTATTCCGGTTGTTCTGGTCGTAAAATCGTGGCATTTTAGAATATTTAAGGGCGTAATTTGTCAATGAATATGTGCCGGATCGCAGGCTGTGCACGCATATTGTCGCACAATTGACAATTTACAGGTTCTTTTCCTTAAAAAAAGAGAAATAATAAATCTTTTTGACCTAAATTTAGTATAACATTAGCAGCAACATTTGGCACATGCATGTGGCCCATCAGAACACTGGTAGTCAATCTATCAATTTGAAATGATCAATCTGAATCAATCTGAATAACTGGCATATTAAATATATATATATATATATATATATATATATATATATATATAAGCTTGTCTATTGTGTTTCACTGTCATCTGAAGCACCACATCAGAAAAAAAATACAAGAAATTGAACATAAACATGAAAATATAAAGTAAAAAGAAAAATGCTGCAGCCAAAAAGATCTCTATTTGGAAGGATGAAAACATAAAAGACCAAACAGCACTATTTTGATTGACGGGGAAGGTCCCGGATCCAATCAAATAGGTCCTGCATCCACTGGATACAATAAAATAGGTGCCTGATCCAATCAAAGAGGTGGGGGACCATGTTCCACCTTGTTCCCCCACAAATTAAGCACTGTTGGTTCTCAAATAGGGGTACGTCCCCCACGTACTGCAGGGGGTACTTGATAAAAACTAGAAAATTAGAATATGTATTTTACTGTTAATGACAGAGTGTGTGAACCTGCTCATCTGTATATTTCTAAACCAAATTACATCAATTACTTCACCAGTACAACTGTTACTGAATAGAAAGCAATGCTTATTTGCCATTATGGTGTTTTATTTTGAACGTTTTGGTATTGGAACTGGACTTTCGATGTCAATTTAGCTGTCGTCAGGGGAAGGGGGTACTTGGCTTCGGAAATCAGTGTAAGGGGGTACTGCAGCCAAAAAAAGATTGAGAACCACTTATTTAAATGACGCTAGGTTTCAGCCGGCAACTCTGAGATCAAATGTATGCTATTGGCTGTTCAGCATGCGTTGATAAATGTCACTTAAACGTTGCCAGGGAGTGACACACAGCAAAGGCTGCTGGGCCCAGGAGCCTATACTGTATGTGCTAAGCGCCTTAACCGTCTACTGTATGGGACCACAGGACTTGTTTGTGTTATCCTTTTAGCTGAAATGTCTGACTATATCACGTACTGTTTACATTCTGTCTAGTAAAGCAGGGCCGGATCTAGGCATAGGCAAGGGGGGGCAATGCCCCCCTAAATGCCCTGTCTGCCCCACCAAATATGATGGCATGCTAAAATCAAAAATTTCAAAAATATTAAACTATTTGAAATGTTATGCTACAACTAGGTAGATGGATAGATAAACTGATAAGATATGAGAGAGAGAGATAGATAGGTGTAAGACCTGTTGTTTGTATTGCGTGTTATAGGTATAAGTGTGTCAAAATGTGTAGTTTTCTATGCATTCCGGGTGTTTTAGGGGGTTTGTCCCCCCATTTTTTCCCGCCCACGCCGTTTCGCAGCATGGGCTGGAGGTGATTCCCCTATCATTTTTTCCTGCCCCACCTAGTGCTAAAGGCTAGATCCGGCCCTGTAGTAAAGTATTCAATCAATCAATCAATCAATCACTAGCCCACCTCATAACGTTTGTATTCTCAACTATTAGTACTTTGTCCACGACTGCTCGAATTCAAGGATTTAGTAAATGTAAAACTGAGATCCCACTGACATAAGCAACCGGTTTCAAGCTGTTTTATGATAACCCAACCATCCAGTCAGTATTTACATCAGTATAAGATGAATGCATTATATTAACAAAAGAACACCGCGTGCATCCCACAGCTGGCGTTGGCTCCGGTCAGAGAGAGAGAGAAAGGGAGCCATAGCCCCTCTACGTCCTGCTCCATTTAAGCCCAGGCCCAAAACAAACGGCGTGTAGACGGACATAAAGTAAACAGCCGGAGCCCTTGTTTACCTGCTCTCCTGCCGAGGGGAACAGGGCAGTGAAACCGCCGCCCGCATTACAATGACGGCACTTTCAAGGTTACTTAACCGATAAATGATGTTGTATGTTTAGTGGAGCAGGTGATGCGTCGTCCACCACCACCACCGCTGCTACCTCCACCGCTGCTGCTGCTGCTGCTGCCGCCGCTGTGCCCAGATTTATCTTCCTCTCAGCTGGGGAGGCAGGCAGATGCTAATGGCCTTACCTCCATCTCCATTTGCCTGATGTCTTTGTTTTCTCCCAGTGCAGCTTGCCAATTGTCTTCCACTCTCCGCCGCGTCCTTTGATTGGCCACGCGCGCTCACGCGCACGCACGCAGCGGTGGAAAAATTACTCACATGTTTTACTTAGGTAAAAGTATCAATACTGCAATGTAAAAATACAAAATGTACCTAAAGTACCAAAAGTAAAAGTACTAAATGTTTGAAAATAGCAGATCTACAAGCTCACAGCGCGTCGCTATTTTAAAATAGCTTAGGTATAAAATAGGTCTAAAGTGGATTAATGTACATTTTATAATACACTATAATCATTTATATCTGCAAGGTAACTAGTAATTAAAGTTTTCAAAAGAATATAGTGGAGGAAAAGTACAATATTTGGATCCGGGATGTAGTGGAGTAGAAGTAAAAGTAGTGGAAATAGGAAATAGTCAAGTAAAGTACAAATACCTCGAAATTGTACTTAAGTACAGTACTTAAGTAAATGTACTTTGTAACTTAACTTTACACCACTGCACGCACGCACACATGCGCACACGTACACATACACACATGCATTACTATACTTGTGTGTGTGTATACATCAACAATTTAAATCAGCAATTAAAAATTTCCCCCCAATTTCTGTCCATTTTTAATCCTAAACTCAATGCCAGAAATAGCAGATCTACAAGCTCAAAATGTGTCGCACTGCGAGCTTGTAGAGCAGCTATTTTTTGGTGATATACCAGCTTTCAACTCAAGTGATAAACAAGGCCTATAAATCCAACCCTAACCCTGGCCTATACCGTATGTCTAGCTCTAATCTGCTAATCTTTTCCTAATTGTATTCCTTTGGGTTAGGGTTAGGGTTTGAAATAGTCTGTTAAACCAGTGATAGCTGAGTGGTTAGTGTCCATACCTAGGACTCCGGAGGTCCCAGAGGTTGCAGGTACGATTCCCTGCTCCAGCTATCACTGCTCCCCTTCCCTCGCGCTCCTTGTGGGCAGCACTGGGTTCAGCTGGGTTAAGCTGAAAACTGAATTTCCCTTGTGGGATGACGTAGGTAAATTCTTTCTTCTTTCTTCTCAATAACAAATTAACCCTGGCGATCCCATTTTGGGCATATATACACTAATGTGTATAAAAAATATCTACATTAAAAATAAAATAAAAAAATCTGCACGCTCGCTTTTAAATCAGCTATTTTCACTGTCATGCAACAAAGAAGGGCCATAATATGTGGTTTTGTTCTGCCGTGCGTGTGTGAGTGAGTGAGTGTGTGTGTGTCCTGTCAAGCTGATCTTAATTACAGTAGGGAGAGTGGTGTGTAATTTGCGTCACACGGCTGTCACACACGGTTCCTCCCTTTCTCCCTTTGTCTTTGGCGAGATCCCTCACTTAATGCAACTTATTGCATAATTACAGCGGCGGCAGGGGACAGATTACAGGCAGTGCCAATTTAATTCATACAGTTATACGGGAGTCCTTTTTTTCCTTCTTCGAGGGATATGGGTTTTAATAGCGGGCTTAACAGCGGTGGTTATTGGTTGGATGGAGGGATGTGTTGCCTGAGGGAAGGGACCATCAAGATGAACTCATCGTCAGTGTTATTGCCACCTTAGGGCCACGCTGCACCCTGGGGTGCCACAGAGAGCCCGCGATGTTATGAGCGTGATAAATCTGCCGTCTCTCAGCTTAATAATAATATGGGGCCCCACAAATTACACCCTGGTTAATGCTATTTGGTCACGTCACGGACCCACAGTGGGGGAATAGTCGTGCATTTATTATAGTGATTACCACATTTGTCTTTGTGCGTTTATCCGGCATCTGTCGCTGCGTCGCAGATGTGCGCCGTGGAAACCGGCGGTCCCCTGTAGCCTTTTCTGGATCAGGGCCCACTTGAAAATGTTAAAATATATCGTCACTGTCAGGCAGAAACCTCGTATCTCCAAGTTTCAAATGTGTAGAGTATGTTTGTTTTTTTTGTAAATTAAAGCCCTAATTCACCATACAAAAGTGTTGCACAAAAGTTCTGCAACACTTGCGTGCTTGTAGATCTGCTATTTTCACTATTTTAAATCGTTTTTAAAATAATAAAATAATTAAGATTTTGGACATACAAGGTTTCCACCCGACAACTACGATATCATACTGTGGTTGAAATGGTGAGTGTTTGTAGTGGCCATTACGCACCTCTTGCTTTTCAGCATTTGTTGAAAACCCTGCAACATTTTTGAAAAATCTTTAGGGCTGATAAAAAAAACTGCTTCAAAATTCAAAATCAAAAGTTTCAAAAGTAGCATAGCTTCAAGATCAAACGTGTCGCTCTGTGCCACGTTTCGAGCTTGTGGATCTGCTACTTTTGATGCTCTCCACAAAAAGTCAGAATATGTACAGTATTTCTGCCGAAAGCAACGCTCTGGTAGGCTAGTGTGTGTGTGCTTGTGTGCGTGCGTGCGTGCATGGCTGTGTACACTGCATATACAGTATGCATGATGCTGCCACCACCTGGCTGACGGTGACAGCATGCACTGACACTGTGTGTATAAAATGTTGATGCGTGCGTGCGGGCGTGCGGGCGTGTGTGCGTGCCTGAGTGAGTGCAGAGCAGAGCAGCGGGCAGTGTGCCCTTACACCACACACACACATGCGCACACACGCGCGCACACACGTGGCGTGGCCAGGACGGAGCTTGAGCAGGAGCACAGCTGAGGAAGAGGAGGATGGGAAGGAGGCGAGCGAGGAGATAAGGAGAGGTCATAGGATGTACAGTAGGAGAGGCTAGAGCAGTGGTTCTCAACTTTTCAGGCCGCGACCCCCCAAATAATCACATTTTAACTGGGGACCCCCCTCCCTGACGAGCATTAAGAATTTTGTATGAAACGGTTCTATTGTGAAAATAGCAGATCTACATGCTCACAACATGAGCATGTAAATCGGCTATTTTCACAATTTCTGCCTCTAATATTTGACAATGTGGCCAATGTTTCATTTGTTATTTTAGAGAAAAAGTCCTTAAATTATCACTTTAGAAATGTGCAGATACCCTCTATTTAAACTTTATGTCGATGTGTTTACTGTTGAGAGAGAAAACAATGTTGCACATTGAGTTCAATCATCTGGGGACCCCCCAGAATAGTTTGGAAACCCCCCTGGGGGTCCCGACCCACAGGTCGAGAACCACTGGGCTAGAGGAGAGGAACGGGGAATTATATTATCATAAAATCATAACGTTTTGACACTTACATTATCCTCACCAGTGGACTCCGACCCACAGGTTGAGAACCGCAGGTTTAAGAATGTCTTTTCATATCCTGTAGTGTGAGTGCAGCTTTAGTTGTGTTCATCCAGCGTTGTTGAATGCTGCTGCGGTATCACCTGCCTGACGGCACTGTAGCAGCCAGAACGGAACAGAGCAGACCTTGCATGGCTGGGGTGCCGAGTGTCTTTGATGGCAGCTCCCTCTGCAAATACAGCGTGACTAAAAGGCAGTGTAATGCAAGTCCTGCGTTCTGGCGTCCGTACAGGACGGCTTATCCTTCCAACCTAACCATCCTGTCAAAGGCAGCAGTCTCTCTCTCTCTCTCTCTCTCTCTCTCTCTCTCTCTCTCTCTCCATCTCTCTCCCTCCTATGTGATAGGAGCGTCTCTTAAGTCCTTTGCCCCGCCAGCCCAACACCCTGGGTGGCAATCCTAGGATTGTTGTTGTCTGCCATTGTCATGCCATTCTCCCCGGATACTTAGGTATTCATGGCTGTTCTTTATGACTCTGCAGGAGTCCCTCAGTTACAGAGGCCTCCTCCTAGACTACAGAGAGAGAGAGAGAGAGAGAGAGAGAGAGAGAGAGAGAGAGGGCGAGATGAGAGGTGGATGGGGTTAGAAAGAGAGAAGAGAGAGAGACACAAGTCACAGACGCCAGCGAGGCTTATCGTCTCCGAACAGCCCGGCCGTGGCAGCCCCCCAAACGCTATGAATATAACTCCCTCACTCTCTCCATATGCTGTGTGTGTGTGTGTGTGTGTGTGTGTGTGTGTGTGTGTGTGTGTGTGTGTGTGTGTGTGTGTGTGTGTGTGTGTGTGTGTGTGTGTGTGTGTGTGTGTGTGTGTGTGTGTGTGTGTGTGTGTGTGTGTGTGTGCAGTGGTATGGGGGGAAACTGGGTGCTGGGGGAAGTGAGAGCAGGAATAAGCGATGTTTGTGTATTATGTTGTGTACACTTCATTTAGACATGGATGCACATTTCTTCCCCTGGCTTTAAAACAGTGACATTACTAGTGTTGCATTGGTGTCAGGGAGAGGCTACGGGTGAGAGAGAGACAGAGAGAGAGAGAGAGAGAGAGAGAGAGTGCGCGCTGAGGGCATAGCGCTGCCTGCATCAGGTGATGGATTGTGGGTAATGAAGGATTTATGCCGGGCCGTTATCACTGGAGTGCCTTCTATATTAAGCAATCTTTCACTCAAAGTGTCAAATGATTACCGGGCAATGAAAAGCAAATGGTTCCTCCTGTAATGGCTCCTCTATCTTCGCTCTATCAACACACGGCAACTTGCGTTGTGTCCCTGCGACGAAGGGGAGATTTGGTTTCACACGGCCGCTGCAGCAGAGCCAATTCAAGGAGATTAAAACGAGAGCTAACGAACGCCACATGCACGATAATAGATGTTGTGAGAATCGGCACCTTCGACAGCGACACCAATCTTCTCCTTGTCTGCCCATCTCAGTGGAGGTAGTTCACTTAAAGCAGTGGTTCTTAGCCTTTTCAGGCCGCGACCCCCAAAATAATCTTATTTTAACTGGGGGACCCCCCCTGCAACAGTTGAGACATTACATTTTGAATAACACGGTTCTATTGTGAAAATAGCAGATCTACATACTCACAACGCCTCGCATATACTATTTTCACAATTTCTGCCTCTAATATTTGACAATTTTGCCAATGTTTAATTTTTCATTTTAGAGGTATTAGAAAAGTTCTTAAAAGTCCTAAAATTTTCACTTTATAAATGTGCAGATACCCTCTATAGTCTATACACTTGCTGGTTTGTTTACTGTAGAGTGAGAAACAATGTTGCACATTAAGTTAATCATCTGGGGACCCCCCAAAATAATTTGGGGACCCACAGGTTGAGAACCACTGACTTACAGTAACTGTCTGGCAAATGGACAAGTCAGACGGACCTACTAGTCTCATACCTCCCATTGTTAACGTGACGTCTATTGTCTGTTCTACAGCACTCTGTTTATCTGCACGGTGAGTAAATACCGTCAAATATTCATTTGTTTCCGACATTGGGAAACAAAACGACGGGTCTCTTCCTGTTTGGCACGCAGCAGGTCTACCTGGAGGGACTGTGAACGGAGACGGGAGAGGAGTCGTGCCACGTTCCTCCACATGAATAATGCAGGAGAAGCTGCTGCCCGTAGGGTCCTGGGAAGTCTGGAGTTAAAGTCTTCCGGATGACATCCTGCATTGCGAGTGGTGGGCGTTGGGAGGTTTATTCCGCGGCGCTTCTTCTTCTTACACGTCTCAGCGCCAGGCGCTGTTGTGTGGCCCGCCGCCGCGCTTACCAGGTCACGGACACGAACACAAAGCAGAGGAACACAACGCCAGAGGAGGGGAGACACAGACATAAAGGCATCCCCGTGCTCAGTGACGCTGATGTGAAGAGACAACGTTCACGGCTTCGAGGCCGCACGGAGATGTGAGCAACTGTGGACTGTAGTGCTACGATCATAGATGCAAAGGAGAATTTGTGGGCACTTGGTGCTTTTTGATGGATTGCTGCAAAACGTTCAATCAATAAATAAATCAATAAAGACGTTAATAAGGAGACCAACTTTTTCTGAAAATATGGCAGCCACTGTTGGAACGTTGGTCGGTCTCCTGTGACAGAGCCCGTGCTCGGGGTGGCCCCTCAAGTGCCTGAGAACCGTCTGGGTTATATTCTCCTGAATACCACTTTAGGTTTTATCTAATGTTTTCTGTCCTTGATGCTGTCAACTACTTATTTTTTTGGCTTTTCCTTGTCTGTTATTGTCCTAGTGTTTGTTTGTCCTTTTCCTTCTTATTCAAAAGGGGTAACTGATTCATTGTCCTTTGACTACTGTAACCAGCAAGATACCCCCCAATAAAACTATGTTAAAGTTGTACTATGTAACTTTTTTTATAAAACAAATCTTAAAATTCTCCTAACTATTAAATCACAAAAGTTTTAGAAGATCCGCGCCGTGAATTTCAGCCTGTAAAGCCTTCTCTATATGTAAACTGAGATCCTTGCCGTGGACCGGATCTCGCGCCAAAATTGCGTCATCACACTACCGGCCAATCACAGCGAGGGTTATACAACTGCCGGCCAATCACAGCGCATCTTGAAGTGGGGTTCGCTAAGGCTGCCATATTTGTTGTCGCCCGTTTGTACCATCCCTTCTCTAGGTAATTTCGCCTACCAGGCAGGGTGAAGGAGTCCGTATCTCTGGAATTACTGAACGCACAGGAACAAGGGACCCCTTAAAAGATAGATCTCAGCGAGGTGGAGGCAGACGCGGGGGTCTGAAGGTACGAAAAACGGACGAAAGACGCGGACGCGACCGCGGTTTGCTATAGGGATAATGACCACTAGTTGGGCAACTTACACAGTATGGCTTTAAAATAAATAAGGATACACGGCCCATACCACAATAAAAAACAATGGCCATAGCACTATAAAAACAATGATCCGTAGCACGATAACAACAATACAGTACACATTCTTGGTGTTAAGCTTAGACTTTAAACAGGGACCAGTTACAAATCGTAGATACTGTAGGTCAGGGGTGCCCACACTTTTTTGACGTGTGATCTACTTTTAAAATGACTAGCTCAACATGATCTACCCATCCAAAATGTTTTAGCTGAGGGCCTGAGGGGGGCAGCACTCTAGACAAACACACTTACTATAATGGGGAAATAAATGGGAAATACTGGGGGAAATGTCTTCATCCCATTCTGTATGGAAGTGGTAGGTTTTGGGGTTCTTTGTAATGCTACTGACTATTGAACAAAGTATTGCATTGGAGGTTTGCCTACTTTAGAAGCCATGAAGGGAGCTGACAGGCCCTTCTTGATGTCATATTGACATATTCTTTTTATATTTTAATTATATTATAGAGGCATGTCATGTGGTCTACCTGCACATCCTTGATGATCTACTAGTAGATCACGTTCTACCTTTTGGGCACCCCTGCTGTAGGTGCTCTTTTATGGCGGTTTTGAAGGAGGATAAGGAGTAATTACTTATGATGTGGTTTTAAGTGGTTGTGAGAACCAAATGAGTACACTAGTATACATATAGTATAGTACATAATTACACATTATTCACGTCCAAACAGCGTGGCTGGTACATAATGAAACAGAACAGGTCTCTCCCTGTCTCATCAGCTGGACTCTTAATATCGATCGCTTACTTCACAACCAGACGCCCTCTGTGCAATTAAGCCCCCCCCCCCCCTCCCACCTGCTTGCTGTCATGACAACAAACTGCAGAAGAAAAAGAAAAGGAAGAAGAAGAAAAGAAAAAAGATATATACACAGGCGTGCTCAGAAATGTCACAGTGGTCATAATATAAATGTTAATTACAGGGAAAAAAGGGAGAAAGTTAAAAACAACAGGCATGGTTGTGCGGTGGAGCTGTGAGAGGCAATATAGGCAGCAGGTGATTTAGACCAACATAGTTGTGCTTCTTCCCACGCTCTTCTCTTCTCTCCGGTGCTGTGCAGCTGGCTGTGAACGTGTGAGCCTCCCAGCGGTCAACAGGGTTCAGGATTACGCAACAAACAGCAGCAACACAACACTGCTTACTTAAGTGCTGTATGTCTCAACAACACTGCTGTGTCGTCGCCCATGGGCAGAAACCTCTTATCTCCATGTTTGAACTTTTTGTGCTTTGTCGTAAATTAACGCCAAATGACTAGATATACAAGCTCGGAACACGGCACTAAGTGACGTGTTTCGACCTTGTTGATCTGGTATTTTTTGCCTATGTTTTTAAAATCTTCTAAAGTGATAGTGATAACATTCCATCACTCTCAGGCGGGAAACCTTGCATCAAACCACACCTACTTTTCAGGAAATGTGTTCCAATTGATCCAATGTAGTTATAATTTATACACTTTTTATTCAAGTTTTCAATATTCATAAAACCACATGACAACCTGGTCTGACATCACGCTCTGGCTTCACTGTGATGTCTTATGCCCATACTGTATATGGAGGTCCCTGATGTCAACAATATTAAGCCCATATCTAACAGGACTTCATATATGAATGCAGATGTCATAGGACTTTCACATAACGAATAACTGAGTAAATCTCCATATACCTGTACAGTACATGGATCTCCATATATGGGTACCAGGGGTCTCCATATATGGGTAACTGGTCTGATATACATCACTGGCCAGATGGCCAAGAAAGGGCGAGGTCGCATGTCGCCCTGAGGCGTCTTACTAGTGTAGATTACTGTAGTTATTGTTGTGATTGTAGTTATTGCATCTTCTGCGTGATATTGTCGTATCTAACAAAGTTCAAATGCATACAAACGCATTATTTAATAAAACTGCTATAATTTAATAGTATGTGAAACTGCTTTGCTGTAGTTGAGGGGCGTGGGTGGGGATTGCTAATGTCTATCCTAGCATGCATTGAACATAACCATTTTAAACTCCAACATCCATACAGTATAGTGGGGAAGAAAATAGCAAATCAACAATGCGCTACTCTTTGTGAGCTTGTCCATTGGATTTCTACTTCAGCATATATGTCAAAATCTTGAAATTTCAGCTCCATTACAATTATTCAACAGTTACTAGGTAATTTAGCAGATTTAGATTATAATAACACATTTGCTAAAGAATTGATAAAAAATAAATCCTCTGAATGTTTCGGAAAAAGCAAATCTACAAGAAACTTTGCAGATCTGCTACTTCTGATGCTTCTATGTGACTTAATGTAGTGTGATCGAGTATGGCGGTAATAAAAATAATTATAAAAAAGACAAGAAAAGAAGTTAAAATATGGAGATAAGAGGTTTTCTGCCCGACAATAGCTCAACACGTATAGTCACACCTGTGGGACGCTCAGCCTCACGGTCCACCCATCCAGCTCATTCTGTCATTAATTCATCCTGTCAGACGCTCTGATGACTGCCCCCTGTCCCCCGCGTGCTGTAAACACATCTGACGCGCACGCACGCACGCACACACACACACACACACACACACACACACACACACACACACACACACACACACACACACACACACACACACACACACACACACACACACACACACACACACTCCACCACCAGAATGAATTATCCAAACTTGCCTGGAGGTATATATCAGCCTTTGTCTTCCTGCTGCTTTTCATATCGCTAAGCACATCTATTAATAAAAGCCATGGATGAAAAATAAAAAGCTTTGTCATCCACGATCCAAGGGTGGAATTTTAGGGATTTTAGTACTTTTCTTTCCGCTGCTGGCTTCGATACCTGGCTATCTCATGGACGGAGGGAGGTGTCGATCACCGTCTCTCAATGTGTTACACCAGTGTTGTTCAACCTTTCAAGGTGTATGCACAGTATTTGGCATTTGATCCACTGTGTTGACGTGGTGCCATAGGATTATCAAAATGACAATTCTTCTAACTTCTGTAATTGAGTAGACTTTTTGTAAATTAAATAATGCAGATGGTTAACAATAATTTAACACTTGAGAGCGTAAAATGAAACGTAATGTATCTGTCTATACTTTTCTTTTTTTTTTAAGATTTGTTTTTGTGCTTTTTATGCCTTTATTTGATAGGATAGTAGACTGACAGGAAATGGGGAGAGAGATGGGGAATGACATGTGGCAAAGGTCGTCCGGATCGGGAATCATAGCCTAGTATGTGGTATGCACCTTGACCACTAGGCCAGCGGGCGCCCCATCTGTCTATACTTTTAATGGTACTCCATTACCTCTCAGAGGCAAATTTTGTACTTTTTGAAACGGGACATGCTGCATAATGAGTACTTTTACTTTTGGTACTTTAAGTACTTTTTTAAATCCAGTGTTTCTACATGCAGTATTGATACTTTACTTTTACTTGAGTAGAAAATGTGAGTACTTTATCCACCACTGCTATTTGAGCGCACGCACGCACGCACGCACGCACGCACGCACGCACGCACACACACACACACGCAGGAGGTAAGACAATCTTGCTGTCTATATACTTAGAGGAATGTCAGAGCGAGGGGGAGACTGTGACCTTCAGTTGTGTGAATGATAGGAGATAGGTGTGTGTGTGTGTGTGTGTGTGTGTGTGTGTGTGTGTGTGTGTGTGTGTGTGTGTGTGCGTGTGCGCGTGCGTGCGCATGTGTGTGTGCGCGCGCGCATCACGCGCACATGCGCACTTGCACATGCGCTTGTGTGTGTGCGTGCGTGCGTGTGTCTCACTGAAAATCAATATCCATGTTAAGATCTTCTTGTGAAAGTTAAAGTGTTTAAAATCAGTTTTTATAAATATTGAACCAATGAAAAGTATTAACACAAGTTTAAATCATTGGTTCCAGGGCGTTCCCAGCAAAGTAGTAACATATCACAATCATTTTAAGCACTATATCCATTTATATGTTGTATATTTACATACTTCATATTAAAAGATATCAGATATACAATCTTACACTGCTTGACTTTGTGCCGCGCTGCTATTTTTGAAATCCGTTGTCCGTGGCCAAAGATTGGGGGTCCGCGGCAAAATACATATTCATTTAGGGATCCACGTCTTGAAAAGGAACCACTGGACTCAATAATAACTACATTGGAGGCATTGGAACTCAGGTTCTCTTCGGCACTAACTCTGGGGTGGTAGAGTGTAGCACAGGTCCAAAAAATGGGAGCCGAGCCGAAATGGAATGGAATGGAATTAAATTGGAACCGGAGCCAAATAAAAATTTATCCGACCCTAAAATGGAGCCGGGGGAAAATAGACCCGATCTCGCTGGGTCTTTGGCCCGAACTGTGTCTGATGCTATATTTCACTTATTGTTCACCATTACTTTGAGACGGGTCGTAGACAGAGCGCACCTCGTTCGCCTCTCCGAGAGGAGAGAGCATTTGCGGACGGTTGCATGCGTGCATCATGCAGGACAGTTGCATTTTTTAGCTCAGTCAACAATCACTGTGACATCCACAATAAACACAAACCTGTCCATTGACAGTCCACTGTTACTGTTCAGTCAAGAGTCCACAACTTCACAGCTCATATCACAAAACATTCTTCCTCCTGCTCGGAGACGATCACTCCGCCAGTGGCATAAGTTCAGCAAATGCTAAGGTATGGAAACATGACTGGTGTTTTGCATGTGCGAAGGCACGCCTGCAAAACACTATGTTGCCAATCCTTAGCAACAGGCGTGATGAATTTATTTTAAGAAGTACATTTTATTATTCTCCCCTGTAGCCAAGGTATGGCAGCTGCTATACCTTGCCATTGACGCCCCTGGAGTCTGGTCTCCGCTGCCTTGCGTCCGTCGGGGCGTTCTGCTCTGTGTGTTGCAGATAGATAGAACATTTTAACCGACGTTATCCCTACAGATAATGTCCAGAAACATGCTCCATATAAATGGATCTTCCAGGTGGCTTTTGTTGGTGTTTCACCTCGCTAAAAAACCTCCATGATTTTCAACTTCAGCAGATTGGCTGCGCTGCGGGACTCATTCAATATGCGAAAACAGACGATAATGATATGGATTTGGGAGCGTAATTACAATGCATCTCATTAAAAACAATATATATGTTATAGTTAAAGGGTAAATACACAGTATATTTTTTAAAAATTTAGGGTCCTCTTGGATCCTTACAGGTAAATGCATTTTGGAATGGGCCAAACAGACCCGTGGCAATTTGACCCTACGCTACCCTGACCCGAGGGACAAGTCAATATTTTAGACCTGAACTAGCTCGGTTCGGGTCTCGGGTAATCGGCTCCTGGAAGACCTGTGCTACCCTTTACTCTGGGGGAGCCCGCATTAGAGCTGGGAACCCTCCATGATCTAATGCCGGTTTCTCTACCCCTGAGCTAATGCCAGCCCTATGATAAGGCAATGATTAAGCAATAGCCCTTTTTGCTTGTAATAATAAAAAATAAAAAATAAAATGGGTTTGTGCGCATTATCTTGTGGCCAGCTGGATAATGACCTAATAGGAAAGGTTTTGGGCCAATAATAAAATGAGTAAGTTGTCCGCCGCTGCCCGTGAATATCATAACATTCTCTCTCCGCACTCCACCCTTCCCTTCCCACCACCATTCAGCTGTAATGGAAGCCTTCACAGCCATCAAGATGTGAAACGCAACGTTATACTGTATATGTCTCATTAGGCCCTCTGCCATTAGCGCTTTCCATCACCAACACCACAGCACTTTCACCAGCTAAATTATTCAAAACAACCCCAGACCCTTGTTTTCTTCCCTCTTGTGGTGCTTTGCAAACACAAAGGCCAAAAAATAGAGGGAAAAAATATATAATAATACATAAATAAATAAATAAAACCTTGCAGCTTCGTCAATCAAGCTACCTTCCTGTTTATCGCTGTAATATCAGCGTTGGGCTGCAATCTACCATCAGCTTTTCCTCAGAGAGGGGAAGAAAAACAATCGACACCAGCGGTTCTATTAGAGAGCGGAAAGCGTGGTTGGCCTAGGGGGCTGTTGGGGATAAACGCTGCGGCTTTTATAACCAGTATTTTTTATAAAAGTATTACACAGGAGTCGCCAGAGGACAATCAGATTATTAAGATCTGTATGCAAATGTGTACTTGAGCGAGGCACCGGAGAGCCGCCGCTGCAGAGCTTTATGTGGAAAAGAGGCCAGGAGAGGAGAGAAGTACGGTTTGCTTGAGGCTGTGTATCACCGCAATGCTAATATCAGCACCCCTCCAGTGGACAGTTCCTGTTCAGAGTGTGGCGCTAATATCAGCACCCCTCCAGTGGACAGTTCCTGTTAAGAGTGTGGTGCTAATATCAGCACCCCTCCAGTAGACAGTTCCTGTTCAGAGTGTGGTGCTAATATCAGCACCACTCCAGTGGACAGTTCCTGTTTACAGTGCCATGTTTGGTCCATGTTTATCCCCTGTGAGGAGAAAAAAGCAGTTTCTGTTTTGGTGGAGGGGACAGGTTTTCCTCTAATCAGGATAGAGTGGGGCCTTCCTCCAATCATGGTCGAGTGCACCAAGGCCCGCCCCCACTTGATCATGTTTGGAGGAAGGCCCCAGCCTGTCACCTACATGAAAACTGAAACTTAAATGAAATCACTTACCCTACCTTTAATTAAAAGCAGCAATACCACAATATACTTGAAGTATCTCAGGTAAAATTACTAATTTCCCATTTCATAACTTTCTTTTTCATAATTTGTCAAAATCTTTTAGAGATACCTAATCTTCAAGCTTGCAACACATTGCGATGTGAGCTTGTAGGTCAGCTATTTTTGAATAGCTGAAATATATACTAGTTAAGTGGTTAATGTATGTTTTTCATGTATAAGAAAAGAAATGCATAGTATTTGAGTAGTATGAAGTATTGAATAATGAACATACTCAGGTAAGGAACAAGTACCTCCAAACTGTACTTAGGTACAGTACTTGAGTAAATGTTGATTTCCACCAATGTGGTGTCATGGGCGCTGGATCAAGAACTACCTAATGGTATTGAAACCCGCACATGTTGAGGCGAGAGCGCGAGCATGCGCGCATCACTGCGCACGCTAGCTGGGAGTACGTTGCATCCATGCATGTTTGTGTGCATAACCTTGTATCTCCAAGTTTCAAATGTGTGTGTTATTTCGTAAATAAAGCCCTGCTTTCATCATGCAAGACTGTCGCACGAAACAAGTGAAAATAGATGATCTAGATTGGATATTTTCACAATTTTAGATCATTTTTAAAAACGATAAATACAAAACAGTTTTGGACATACAAGATATCCATCCGACAATATTATATATATATATATATATATATATATATATATATATATATATATATATATATATATATATAATATGATCACCAATTTTGTGTGAGCATTGCACATGTTCTTGCATGCATGCACACTCTGACACATGCAAGACACATGCATGACCGAACGTCATGTCACGGGAGGGAGGGCAGTCAGGGCACGTTCAGACATGCACTCATACAATATTTACACACACATGCTGACATGCGTTAGCACGTGCGCGCCCACACATGGGTGTCGCAGTCAGGCAGAAACCTCGTAAGTCCATAGTCCATATTTCAGTGTGTGTTTTTTCTCCCCCTGTTCTTAGTCAAAAATAGACGCGAGGCAGTGTGCTGTGAGCTTTTTGCTATTTAAAATAAATGTAGAAAGTTAAAGTGAGAGTGTGTCTGGGTTTTATAAATATTCATTGTGACTAAATAATGAATATATTTATTGGGTTCAATGGGAACACATGTTCTTCTTTTTTCTCCATTTCTTGAAAAGTAGACGTTTTGGACATAAGAGGTTTCCACCCGAAAGTGAGGAAGTATGGAGCCAGACATGAACTTTTGACCTCCATATTCCCCTCACACATTAAGCACAAGTGTGCTCTCACGGGCACAAGCGTCATCACACATTCACATTCACACATACGATACATACAGACTGACCAGTGGTGGAAAGTAACTAAGTACATTTATTTAAGTACTGTACTTAAGTACAATGTTGCGATTTTTTATTTGACTCCAATAACAATTATTTGAAACTGTGTTTACTAGTTACTTTCCATTATTACTAAACATAAACATACATTATCCACTATGAGCACTATAAAGGCTATATTTCACACATGCGCGCACACACATGCGCGCGCACGCACGCACGCACGCACACACACACACACACACACACACACACACACACACACACACACACACACACACACACACAGACACACCGTATACATCAGCTCAATTGGTGTGCAAATGTGCTTTCGCACACACTCATGCACACATTTAACACACATGCATCAAAAAGCGCAGTCGGGCTTCATGCAAATGCAGTTCCTATATACGACATGAGCATCCCGTCCTCTCTATCCATACATCATTGATTCTCCATGGGTTCCCGTGGAGGAAAAGAACCATTACTGTCATCATCAGCGCTCCAGGTTGCTGCCAAGTGTCACGATGCAGGTTTACAGGAGAAAAAAAGGAAAAAGAAAAAACGGCAGCCTTCCTACCATGCTGGGTTCACACACACACACACACACACACACACACACACACACACACACACACACACACACACACACACACACACACACACTGTGACCAACATGACAAAACGCATACACTGTTCTAAATGGCTGTACATGACTGCATATTGTATGTTTACAGTACACTGTATCTTTTACACCCAGGGTGTCTTCTTCAACAGGGGGCCTGGGACCCCTAGGGGGTCCTCAGAGTTACTACGGGGGGGCCGCCAAATCTTTGTGTGATAGATTTCTTTTTTTTTTACACTTTCCCCATAGATTCTAACTCCCTTTTCGGAAGGCGTGCTCAGCCAGCAGTTGGTATCTGTGCTGACTCTGATGTTGTTGTTGTAGGTACATGAACCCTAGCATCTCTAGTCTAAGGAGAACTTTAAAAAAGAATTGCAGAAAAGGGAAAAGGCGCAGACTATAAGCATACTGAAAGGTCAAGTTTGATGGTTTAAGTGGTTTAAATGGCTGAACATACACTTTATGAATTCCAACATACACTGATGATAATGCTGGCAAATAAAGTCTCTAAAATCTATGAAAACGTTGAATCTGTGACACAGTTTTATACAATGTATAAAGGGGTCCCTGCTTCATCTCTCAGCTAGGGGGTCCTTTACCTGAAAAAACTTAGAGTAGACCCCTGTTTGCAGCATGGTCGAATGCTAAGCCATCTAGAACGGTCGTTACCAAACAATTAGTGGGAATCGGGACCAATATCTTTGAGAACCAGTGAACCACCTTGTCTTTAGTTACGTGTATTTCATGACCCCGTTCCGTGCGCTATGGCCATGACGCAAAATGTGAAACACTTGAACGCTGTTTGGGAATAGCGCTACTTGATCCATTACTGATTGCATTGCTACAGTCGTCTGCAAGGTTTTAGCACACAACATCCTGACAGAGGATAAGGTTCTGTGAACGCTCAGATGGAAGCTGTCTCATTACAGTCTTTGCCTAATGAGGATTCAAGCCCCCCCCCCCACCCCCCCCCCCCCCCCCCCCACACACACACACTCTCTCTGCCACCCTCCCCTTTCAGCCTCAGGTGTTATCGTTGACGGGAGAGCAGAAAAATAATTGTTGCTAAAAATGGCCTCCGGGTCCCTGTGGGCTTGAGGTGATCTTTCACACCCCTCGCCCCACAGCCCAGGCACATAATGACGTTTGGGAACCAGTCAATCTTAATCATTTAGCGGCTCCGAGAGCCCCCCGTCATTCCAACCATTTAGGACTTTTATCTCTCTCTCTCTATGCTCACAGCGTCCATAATTGCTAAATTAGTCAGTATTATATGATCCTGTGTGCGCAAGAGGGTGTGATAATATCCAAATGTTCTTGTTCTGCAAATGCCTTTGAAAGTACAGAGTTAAACCAAAAATACATATTGTCAACCTATCTTCATATAATTGGTCTCCACTAATGCTCATGATTATATGGTATATATTTTTTTCTACTCGCCTGTCAGTGACATCATTAGGCTTAATGATTTATTCTTCTTTATTTTTAATTAACCTGATAACAATGGTTTCTATTAATTAAAGCATGCTAACTTTCCAGGAATATAAATCCTGCAGTTTCTATTAGCTTGGATTCCCCATCAATGACTAGGCACTGTTAGGCGGAGTGAAAAACACTTATTACCCAGGCGACAGGGAGAGAGAACATACCACTTTTTCTCACTGGCACATAGGGGTCCAAATGGGTCCATTTGGTTTGCATTTGGACATTCTCAGAGTTAAATTACCACTGAAGATTTTACAGTGTGGATTTTTCTTTCTTTATTTTTAAATGTTTTATATCAAACTCCTGTGGTCTGTGGCCCAATGCATGTCAAACTGGGGTTCCTTGAAATTAAAAAGAACATCACTGGCATCCATGTCATTTCTCCCCTTCTCCTCTCTCTCTCTCTCTCTCTCTCTCTCTCTCTCTCTCTCTCTCTCTCTCTCTCTCTCTCACTCTCTCTCTCTCTCTCTCTCTCTCTCTCTCTCTCTCCCTCCTCTGCTCATCTCATTTCATCAGGTGATGCTGTTCCCACTGGCTTTGCATTCTCTCACCCTGACAATATTGCGCTCTCTCTCTCTCTCTCTCTCTCTCTCTCTCTCTCTCTCTCTCTCTCTCTCTCCTCTCCTCCCTTACAGTATATTTTCTAAAAATGAGCCATCCTGCATTTTGAACAAAGAGATGACAGCTCCTCATTCACAATGATTGATGGGCACAAAACAATGAGTCATGGTCCTTGCTAACATGGTGGGGGATAATGGGAGTGCTTAAAAGAATGATAGCACATACTGGAATAGCCCCATATATAGGGCTGTCACAATTAATACATAATCGTCTAATCGCAATTATTTGACATAATCGTCATAATCGTCATAACCGGGGGGTATCCCCGGGTTGGGGTAGAATGCCTCCACGGCGAGGCAGAGCACCCTTTTCCCGGAATTGTATCGAAAAAGTAAAGGCAGTTCCATGCTCCCAGACTATGGTTTTCCATCCTACGGTACATAAAACATGCACTACGGCGTTGGGAAACGGTTTAACCCTCTAAGGCCCACGGTTGTAATATTACAACGTTTGTATTTTATCCAAAAAAAGGTTTAAATTATTTTATTTTAGCTCCCCCTACCACCTAAACACCACCATTGGATTCTATTGTTTAGTATTACAATGCCATTGGCCACAATATTTGCATATAAATACCCCCCACAGGGGCTGACATTCACACCCGCCACACCCGCTGAAATTCCAGAGTTTTGACGAACAACATCTCACTTTTTCATGGAAGCTATACCTCACAAAAACATAAGTAAAATGCCTGTACTATTTTTTTTGGTGATCATTAGAATGTCTAGAACATGTACATATGTTATTATTGTGAAAAATATCCCCCATATGTAAATTAGAGCATGATTTATGATTTTTGATTTATGGCTATAAAATCTTACAAAAACATTTTTTTGAAAAAAACATTACATTTTCCTCTTAATAGGACTCCTACAACACCATCTGATTTTTTTCAATTTTTTATTTCAAGTATTTCTTAATGCGGGCCTTAGAGGGTTAAATCGCTTATTTAGTCTCATTAAATTCAGAAAAGCCAGTACTGCATCCTTCCCATTGTAGCAGAATAAGGAGCAGTACTGGCAACTGCCGCCGGGGGAGTTCCAGTTGAATGGGAAAACATTGCAAAACAAGCTAATTAAGCGTTTGTTTCATGCCGTAGTAGTGCTTAATTGTTTTATGTACTGTAGGATGGAAAACCATAGTCTGGGAGCATGGAACTACCTTTACTTTTTGGATACAATTTAGGAAAAAAGGGTGATCTACCTCGGCGTGGAGGCATTCTACCCCAGCCCGGGGATACCCCCATAGGACCTCATCTCGGAGCACAACGGTATGCAGCGAGGGTGAGGTTCTATAATGGGACTAATACTGGAACAGACTTGCTGCTTCAGTGTACATGGTCTGATGAAATAATACTTAATGAAATAATACTTTCTTTGTTCCCCCCCGGAGACAGAGATGTAAATATTTAGCTTCCAGGGAAATGCGTGAAAAGGCAAAAAACTAATCTGAAGGTTTATTGTTTTAGCCCAACAATTCCCAACCTTTTCTTGGATCAGGGCCCTTCTTAAAAGACTTGAAAGCAATTATATACAACCTTGCAGCACGTCACTTTTTGAACGTTTTTGAGACATTATGAAGGTGTCTAAGTGTCTGTCACTCTTCTAGGGGGGCCCCCTGGCACAAAACATGTTCAGATGGGGTCTCCGGACAAATACTGTACATATCAATTTGGGGGTCCTCCTTGGCACGGAAAGGTTTTAGAACTACTGCTTTAGAAGGCATTTGTAGAATTGCCCTCTCTCTCTCTCTCTCTCCTCTCTCTCTCTCTCTCTCTCCTCTCTCTCTCTCTCTCCTCTCCTCTCTCTCCCCTCTCTCTCTCTCTCTTTCTCCATTCAAGCCCTTTCCAGCGAGAGTGGAGTGCTCTCTGGTGCCGTCTCATTTCCATTTTGATTTCTCTCTCTCTCGTTGTAGAGGATCATAATCGCTGCAGTCTGCACGCCCTCATCTCATATTGACCTCTCCCTCTCTCTCCCCCTCCCTCCCTCTCTCTCTCTCTCTCTCTCTCTCTCTCTCTCTCTCTCTCTCTCTCTCTCTCTCTCTCTCTCTCTCTCGCTCTCTCTCTGTAGTCTCCCTATGGCTCATTTTGATTCCTCCTGCAATCCCTCTGTTTGCTTGTTTGTGAAGATGCCAGTCGACCTATTAACCCCCCTGTCCCCCCATCCCCTGTCTTCCTACTCTGTCAACGCTGCTCATTGGAGCTCAAACCTACAGTACCTATCGTTGTCGTATATACCATAAACCATCCGTTTTGTATTTATCCAGGGCCGGTTCTTGGCATAAGCAATTTAAGCAGTCGCTTGGGGCCAAAACCAATAAGGGGGCCACATCACAGGATGAAGATTTTTTGTAAACATATTGTTACATCATGTCATCTATCCCCTATCCAAAAACTAGTGTTATTATTTTAATATGCCATCCTCCTTCCCCGTAATCCCCAACTCCACTCTGGCCCATCGTGGCTGCCTGTACTTGACAATATGCCTCCAAAAATAAGATTTTGGGCCACCTCAAATAATCTTGCATATAATAATTATAATGTATTTATAGTCAGACACATTGCTGTGATTTGAAATTTGTTATCCGCCTTTGACCCATCTCTTGGAGCAGGGAGCTGTAGCCGTGCCGCGCTCGGGAATCAGTTATGGTGATCAGCCCCCCCAATCCAACCCTTGATGCTGAGTGCCAAGCAGGGAGGCATTGGGTCCCATTTTTACAGTCTTTGGTATGACCCGGCCGGGGAATCGAACCCCCGACCTCCTAGTCTCAGGGCAGACACTCTAACCACAAGGCCACTGAGCATAGGGCCACCTGAATCCTAGAACTGGCCCTTTATTTGTCATTTTAAACTACTGAAAACTAATGAAAATAGACGATCTGCAGTTGTGTGCTTGTAAGTTGTAGATCTTCTATTTTCACTATTTTTGTGCGACCATCTTGTATGATGAAGCAGGGCTTTACTTTACGAAAGAACAAACACATTTGAAACTTGGAGATACAAGGTTTCTGCCCGACAGTGACGCTATATTATGTGAGGTCTGACATAGGCTACTGTACCTGCATGTGGGATTGAACTCCGTATCTCCGCAAGCTTCTGTGCATGCTGCTATCTGGTTTGTGATGTACATACAGTGCATGGGATTGAAATGTGATGGAATTTAGATGCTGATGCTTATGTATTTACCAGACTTATCTCAGAGTGTCCATAGCTAGAGCCTGCAAGTGCTACAGTACACAACTAAGATAGAGAGGGGGAGAGAAACACACACAGGCGCGTGCGTGCCTGTGTGTGTTTGCGCGCGCACACACACACACACACACACACACACACACACACACACACACACACACACACACACACACACACACACACACACACACACACACACACACACACACACGACAGAATGAGAGCGATAGGGAGAGAAGTGGTGGCTTGATGGAATTCGGTAGAATTGCCTCATTATCCTTAACGATCTAAATGATAAGGCAGTTCGGAGAGGAGAGGGAAAACTGCATGAAAAAAGGTATAAAGAGACATAACAAAGAAGAGAAGAAAAGAAACTTGGAGCACAGGATGGAGCGCAGGAGGCAATGTCAACTGACAGACACAGAGCAAAGTGCTCTCCCCCTTCCCTTTCCCCCTCTCCTCTCCTCTCCTCTCCTCTCCTCTCCTCTCCTCTCCTCTCCTCTCCTCTCCTCTCCACCCTTCCATACTCCTTTAGCTTCTATTTGTCAGAGGCAGGGAAGCCATTACACAACAATGAAGGCCTCCCAGTCCAACACTTTACATGGAGTATCTCATTGCATGGATCTGGCTATTCCCTGGTGAGACCGGAATCAGAGGGGCAAAATAAAGAATTCACACTGAAAAAACACTGAAAAAACACTTTCTTTCTCTCTCTCTTTACGCCTCTTTCTCTCTCTCTCTCTCGCTCTCTCTCTCTCTCTCTCTCTCTCTCTCTCTCTCTCTCCCCTAAAGAAGACAGCTTTCAGTTCAGGAATTGTAACCCAAGTCAATTCCTGTCAGGATACAGGTACAGAAACGTGCGTGCGTGCGTGCGTGCGTGCGTGCGTGCGTGCGTGCGTGCCTTATTTGTGGCTTCTCCTAAATAAATCCCCACATGGCAGAATGCTGATGTGCTGTGACTTCTCCTGGGAAAACAAGCATGACAAGGAGGCAGGAAGGTATGAGTGAAAATGACTAGACAACAGTATGGAGGAGCAGAGAGGAGTAGAGAGGATTACGGTATAGAGGAGTATAGGTGTAAATGTTGTTTGGAGGAGGAGGTGCATGGACAGTCAGACAACATCAGCTGTGGTACATACAGTATCGTCGTTGTCGGGTGGAAACCTTGTATGTCCAAACCCGTTTGTTTTGAATTTATAATTTTTAAAATGATTTAAACTAGTGAAAACAGCCGATCTACGTGCGAGGCATTGTGTGCTTGTAGATCAGCTGTTTTCACTGCTTTCGTGCGACGGCCTTGTGTGATGATGAAGCAGTGCTTTACATTGCGAAAAAAATTACACATTTGAAACTTGGAGATACGAGGTTTCTACCCGACAGTGACGATATGCATCTTTAATGGCACTCTGTGGAGTCCTATGCAATAGGCTGGGATATTATACCAAAGCAAGTGTGTGTGTGTGTGTGTGTGTGTGTGTGTGTGTGTGTGTGTGTGTGTGTGTGTGTGTGGGTGTGGGTGTGGGTGTGGGCGTGGGCGTGTGTGTGTGCATGCACGAGTGTGCGTGTGGTAGGTACTGTACTTTATGTGCAAGAGAAGAGAAAATGTGTCTCTTGGAATGTCTCTTAGAATCATTGCACCACGCACATGTGCCTCCTTGAGACTCTACTCTGGGTGTGCGTGTGGTGCGTGTGTGTGAGTGTGCGTGTGCGTGTCCGTGTCCGTGTGTGCGTAGCGTCTGAGGGACGACGCAGCAGCACAACACAAGGACAGTAAAAGGAACAACAGATGATTCAAACGTGGATGTTGGGTTGATTAAAAGGCTGTTTGGGCTCCAGGAGGCCTGTTGTTAAGTGGCCATCCATAACGGACAAACAGCAACAGATTGCTTGGCTCCAGAAGCACACTATTGTTCCAACGCCTGGAGAACGGCAAGAGAGAGGCGAAGAGAGAGAAGAGGGAAGAAAAAAAGAGAGAGGAAAAGAAATGCAGAAAGCAATGATTCTGTCCAAGGAATAAATATATAAATAGGCCCGAGATGCAACATGAAGCATAAATTAATGAGCAAATGGTATTCTGCAGCACATTCTGCTGATTTGCTTTCCATGCCTGCCAGTATAAATGAAAATTGTGAATCTAAATCTAATAGCCCCCCCACTCACACACATGCGTACAGTACAAACAAACACGCACGTACAGTACGCACGCACGCACGCACGCACGCACGCAGTCTTTGTTGTCAATTGAATATATCAAGGAGTGTCCTGGGGCTTGTGGTGGACATTTTTGTCAAAGTTCCATTTTTGCCACAGACAATGATATTATCAGAAACACAGCTTGCACTGAATGCCCATAACTGAGAGTGTTCAAATGGAAGCAAATGATGGACCCTGTGTCACACAGGGTCCATCATTTGCTGTGTGTCCATTTGGTGTTCACTCTCAGAGTTATGTGGATCCTTGCAAATGAAACATTTGAGAACCCCTAGTACGAGTGTTATGACACTAGTACAGTGTCATACATATTCTGAAGAAAACAGACAGTAATTGGGTTATTATGATGATCGAAAAATAAAAATCCGAAAATCTCAAATATGCCACAGACACATTTGTACTGACATGATGATGACCCTTGAGGAGATCCATAACATGATGTTCACGAGCTGATAACGCTCAATGCTCAATCCTTTTTCATTTGAAGGATCCACAATTTGATAGGCATGATAAACCAATAAATATCACTTGCCCTATAAATGGCTTTGGTTCCACCACCCTGAGGTCAGCAAACCAAGGTCTACTGATCGTCCCTCATACAACCTATGTCACTAAAGGTGACAGAGCCTTTCAGGCTGTAGCTCCCAGTCTCTGGAATGCCCTTCCGCAGACTTGAGAGCTGCAAGGTCTGTGGGTATTTTTAAGAACAAATTAAAAACCCTTCTGTTCAGGCATGCTTTTGCTGAATTTGGATATTGATTTTGTCCTCCATGTAATATGTCTGTTGTTTTGAGTTTTATTGTACAGTTACTTTCATTGTTGTGTTTTTATTGTATGTCAAGCACTTTGTGAGTCTTTCTCTGTGAGAAGTGCTATATAAATACAATTTACTATACTTACTTACTTTCTTACACCATTAGTCCACTACTGAACAAGCCGACATTGGACCCCCTGGTTTTGAATACATTTAGCTTACTTTTTTTTTTTTTGTAATCAATATTAATATCAATCTTTTGAGGATTTTCAGTATGGCTTCTGAGCCACTCCACAGCACAGAGACACTGTTTTAAAGGTCACAGAATAATCTATTACTCCACTGCTCATTCTGGTGACTGCTCAATTAGAATCCTCCTTGATCATAGCTCTGCTGTTTGATTAAACTATTTTAATCAACCACCTGGTTATAATAATAATCAGTGCCTCATCTCTTGATTGGCTTTGTTCCAACCTCACTCACAGATGGAAGGTCTTAGTCATTTGGGGAGGGGGTCCTCCTCCTCTCCGGCTCCCTTTTCATGTCTCACCAGGTGTCACATTTGTGTGCAAAATCTGTCCCTTTTCAGACAGAGTAGCATTTTTTAAACTTGACTTGGCTGGATGGCTTGTTCAAGTGTCTGATTGTCCATCTCAATCAAACCAAATCTCTTTAGCAATCTACCGCAATCTAGTGGCCTTGTGACTGCGTGTGGAGGCACTTTCCATTTCAGACTCAAGAATCATTTTCATCGTCACATCACAGGTTTTACGGGTGCAGAGAATAGGATGAAATGTGTTTCTCTTTTGTGTAATCGCCATCATTCATAGTTTTCAGGAAAGAAGCATGGGGGGGGGGATTGCAGCGAGATAGCAAGGAGAAAAACAGGGAAAAAAAACGGGTCAAAAGAAAATTCTAATATCTACATAATCGGCTCTGTCGGTGGACACCTCATATGTCCAAAACTGTTTTCAGGATTTAATTTAGCAAAAATACCAAAAGTAGCAGATCTACAAGCAGATCTTGAAACATAAAAGTAAAATGTACATGGGTGGGTGGTAAGGATAGGCCACATTGGGTCAGATAACAATATTTGAAGCTATAATTAAGTAAATTTTATTTGTATAGCACTTTTCACAGAGAGAACTAACAAAGTGCTTACTGTACATACAACAGAAGAAAACTACATGACAAAACATTCGACATCTGGATGACAAGCTCAATAACATTCCCCCCAATTCATGTTGAAACAACAGTATTTTTAGCTGATTCTTAAAAATATCCCAGGACACTGCAGCTCTCAGGCAATGAGGAAGGGCATTCCAGAGTCAGGCACTGCAGACTGAAAGGCTCTGTCAACTTTGGTGATTAGTCCACTCTCTTCTATACATGGGATTTCACACAAACACAACCGTAACATTTGGCAAAAATAGATCTACAACTGACAACGCATCACTTTGTGAGCTTGTAGATATTTCTCCAAAGTGAGTGACTCCCACAGCCACAATACTAGAGGGAGCTAAAACGGTCTGGTACCACCCAAATATAGAACAAACATGGTAACATTCTTATTCTACTACTCTGCCGCCAGAATGTGGAATGCCCTGACACCATCCATTAAAATATGTAAATCAATGGTTTCTTTCAAAACTGGCCTGAAAAACCTGCTATCAGGAGACCACAAGGGGAGATACATGCAATTCCCCATACAAAGGAGGTGGCATTCACTGCTGCTGGTGTTTTTCCCTTTTCTCCTTTGTACTTGCAGTACAGTGTTTTATTTGTTCATGATACAGTATGTGTTATTGTGTTATTTTTTATGTTAATTGAATACATAGATAGGACCACAAATGGGAACACGTCCCCAGGGGGACTTTTGTGTTATCCTTTTAGCCTTGATGCCTGTCTGATTGCACCACGTGCTGTTTATATTTTTGACTAATAGAGTATTCAATCAAACAAAAAGGATTTGACGTAGAGGAGACAAAAGAGAAGGGGGGAGGGGGTATACCATATACCCTACGGTGTAAGTTAAGGTTTTACTGTAAATGCCTCTCCAAAGGTAATTGTGTAATCCACATTTGGGCAATTGCATCAGTGTTTCATAATTGAAATACTATTTTCCATGTTCATTACTCATGTTTACATCAGAATCAACCCCTTTAACGGCTATAGGAGATGTCCTGCATTTGACATTAAGTGTAGTTTCAACTAGAACATGAATTGTTTACCAATGTTTGATCTTTGAGCAGAAATATCTGAGGATGTGTTCTGAGGATTGTCATACATTTATTACATAAATAAGCATACTCCTGGGACATCTTATTAAGATGAACAAGAGTTCAAACGCTTTAAAAATAAACCTCTAGGCCTAATTATGTGCAACACCTCTGGGGTATAGTGTAAGATACTGTATGATACCATTTGCACATTATGCTCATCCATGTTTCCTGGTCTATATTTACTGTAGGTCCAGATGTTTCTCCCATATTCTCAGATGTTGTGTTGGAAGCACAAAATCACTTGATTGCTAAGAATCTTAAAGTCATTTTAAAGTACAGTATGTATTTTTTACATAATCTACTGTATATGCAATCTAAAAATAATGTACATGAATCAACATGTTCAGATACAGTATGTGCGTGTTGCATGTGCAACATCCAACTGATTACTACACCTGTGTAGAGCAGTGCTTATTTCAAGCAATTGAACACAGACACACTGAATTGTTTGAGGTGCAGTAGATCAGTTTATTTTTGGATGTCAGTCATAGTGAGTCAGATTCAAAATATGACAAATTTGAACGATAATGTTCATTACATGTCTCAAAAAACATTGATCACATTTCTGAATTTGTATGAAGTCACAAAAACATCCTTGTCAGACTAACCACACACAGGTAATAGACAATCACTGAGAGACACTCCTTGAGAGTGAACATGATTTCAATGGTTGTTGTAATGTTGTGTTACATAACAGTTATTATCATTATCATTAATGTAATATTGTGGGGTTACGGGTAGCCGGCCATATTCCGGCTAATGAAAACCCAGTGCCAAACTCACATCATGGATGGTCTCTCCTTGTGTTTGCTCTGCTTGTTTAAATACATGTCTCTCACATCATGGCAAGTTTATCTGAGGCATTAAATATTGATAACATGTTTACTGCTTGGTCTGTATAGGCATCATCTTCTCCCGTGTCGTCTAGCATGCAGCAGCAAAGCTCTTTTCCGTGTGGCCCCAATGGGGTTACACTAGTTCGAAAATATATTTACTCATTTGTGCTAGTGCACACCACATCAGATGATTCGAATAACACAACAAAAGGCAAACCTAGTGCCATTCACAGTATAGTCAACAATGCTTTACTTTCTTCTTTTCCCATGTCAGATTCAAGTTAAATGTTAAGTACTACTGTATGTGGTATCCTATTGTACTCTATATCCTCATCGCCATACAGTATATAGTGCCGCCGTAACGTCGTTCCAACATTGTCATATCAAACATCGGCTCCACACGCTCAGTAGCATCCAATCCAATCCACGTTAATCCAATCCAACCCATAACATAAGCATCATGAAACCTCTCACTCTGATTTGATGTCAAATAGGCTACATTATGCCATGCCATAGAGACAACTCTGTAAACTATACCAAAACTCTTAATATTTCACACACAGATGACCATTCCTATCCTATAGACAAGTAAAACGCCCTAATGGCGATTAGCGACCGCCAGGTCGACAGAGCTTCTAAATACGGCAGAAACCTGTCATTGTCGCAGTTGGCACAATAGATCAGAGGGAAAATGTGGGGATAACCTCCTTATGGCGGTTGGTGTACTTGCCCTGGTAGAATGTGTCCTTCTTGTGTTGCTGCTTTCACACTCACTCACATAGCTCTGTGCCGCCTCCCTGTGGCCTTTACAGACGTGACAGGACATGAGCGTGACAGGACATGAGCGTGACAATCGTGACATGAGGCGTGGCTGACTCACTCACAGACATGAGCTGTCCGTTTTCATAGTAACTGCGACCTGACGGTCGCAATCATTCCTAGGAGCATATACATTAAGGTTAGCTCAAACAACTCCAGCAGCATTCTTCTCAGTTTAAGCAAACATGCAGTTGCAGTAACAGCAAGAAGCACGCAAGGGAAAGGGAAACTCCTGCACCAGGGGATCGGCTGAGCACAAGAGGGGAGGGAGGGGAGATCAATGTCATTGAATCACCCTGGAGAGGAGAGGAGAGGAGAGGAGAGGAGAGGAGAGGAGAGGAGAGGAGAGGAGAGGAGAGGAGAGGAACGTTGTTAGACTGATGCCAGGTTCTGGCATCCTATAATTTGTATAGTTTCAATGTACAGATTATACTATTTTTCATATTATACTGTTTAGACTGATTCTATTGTTGGTTCTTGGTTCTATGATTAGATCACTAGATTACTATCTCTATACATGATGAATTACCTCGTGTTTACCTATAGCTTTACTGTAGATCGCTGTGGATTAAGAGGCTAAATTGTACATTTCAAAGGGAACAGAAAGGAGGAGACAGGAGAAGATGAGAAGGGGGTCGAGGGCGACAGGGGGGAGTGGTGCTGTGGTGCTGTGGTGGTGGCTGGGGGAAAAGGTCGTCATTAAGCGACAGGACAAGAGGCCTGCTGGGACCTTCGATTGGCCCCAGCAGCAGTGGTCAATAGCAGCTCAATGGATCCCTGCATGGGAGTGACAGTGAGTGGTGTCAGGAAGGCGGGAATGAGAGACTCGCGGAGGCAGGGAGGCAGGAAGGGGAAGGAAGACCCACACAGATAGAGGACAGCGATTACCGGGAAAAGAGGAGGCTGAAAGTCAAAGGAGTCAAGGTCGTTGAGATCAGCGGTGGACGGTAATACAGCGCTTTTACTTGAGTACCGTACTTAAAGGACGACTTCATCCATTTTCAACTTGTCTTTATATAATTGGTCCTCATTATAATGTGGTGCCATTTTTGATCTATTCATTCTGTGTCTTAGAGGAGGGCTGAGGACAGTTCTGAAACCTGCCTACCAGTGACATCATCGATGGGGAATCCAAGCTAATAGAAACGTCTGGCTTTCTGTTCCTCGAAAGTTAGCATGATATAATCGTTAATAAACATCTAATTAAAATATTTGAAACGATGATGTCACTGGTAGGTCTGTCCACAGCCCTATGAGACACAGACTGAGTAGGTGGGGAATTTTTTTTTTTATCATGAACATTAGTGAATACCAATTACTGTATAATAATGAAGATACCACAACAATGGAAACGTACAATTATGAATTAACCACTTAACTCATTTCTAGCCGATCCCGAGAATACTCGTGAAAAATACTCGAGTATTTAGAGTGCCGATCCCGAGTATACTCACGAAAAGTACTGTATATAGAGTAGCGCTGGCGTTCTTACCCTAGGGTCTGTTGGAAACGATTGGCACGATTGGACTCGCAGATTCATCATCATCACGAATGCACGTGCACAAAATAGTAATCCCTTAACATGGAGGCCGACGGCCGATCTCATCTTTAATGTCCATTATCTCCAAACAACACTTTTAAAGCCAAGGATGGCATTAGATTCTCGCTACAAAAACATAACAACAAAGGCATCGATCGGCCATTTTAGAAACCACATGGTGTGACGACCGCTCACACCATGCTTCCATACGCTTCCCGTATGACGTCGTGGCGTCAACCCGGAAGTATTTACGCAATAGACTTCTGGCCTTCAAAATAAGACAATGGAGCGTAATGGAGCCCTGCGAGCGGCACGCTACACATTTAACCCGTTCATGTCTGGAGCACTAAATGGATTAATTGCGTTGCAACATGTTATAAGCTCGGATATTTTCTCTACTTTTGTGCAACAGTATAGTTCGACTATAATTGTGCGATGACGTTGGGCGTTAATTTGCAAACAAACATAAAAAGTTGAAGTTATTATTTTTTACTCCATGTGAGTCACCTGGACAGAGGTCCATTCTGACTCATGTGTTCCCCTTCTCTCTCTGCTAAATAAAGAAAAAACTGCAACAACAACAAAAAAACCTCTCTAACAAGACAGTGGTCTAATAATAGCATGTCTTCACAGGCTGGAGCCTTGTGGAACTCCCATTTGGAACTCATTCTTTTTACTGCCACGTCGTAAAAAAATAAGAGGTTGACGTCATATGACCTCATCAATGATGTCATGTGATTAAGTCAGTGCTATCCTTAGGCGCCCCTCGGTCGCCAATAAAATAAACAATAAAATTATATTTAGTAATAAAATTATATTTAGCAGAAGGACCAGAGGTGAAAGAAAGAATAAGGAGTGTATATTAGGATTTTGTTTGTAGTGACATCACCATCTTTTTTATCTATACTAGAAGCGTCTAGTCGGTGCCCTGGCCAACTCGGGAACAATGTAAATAGGGGATGAATGCCCCGCCCTTTAATGCAAACCCCATTATACCTGTTGTCATAGGATCTGTTTTGACCATCTGTTTGCGTGTGTCCATTTATGCCCATATATGGGGATATCTGTCTGTTTACGTCCATTTTATGTCCATATATGGAGATCTCTGCAGGACCCGTTTTGACCATCTGTTTGCCTGTGTCCATTTATGCCCATATATGGAGTTATCTGTCTGTCTGCGTCCATTTTATGCCCATATATGGAGATCTCTGTAGGACCTGTATTGACCATCTGTTTGCCTGTGTCCATTTATGCTCATATATGGAGATATCTGTATCTGTCTGTCTGCATCCATTTCATGCCCATATATGGAGATCTCTGTATCTGTTTGTCTGTGTCCCTTTATGCCCATTATGGAGATCTCTGTATCTGTCTGTGCCTCCAACTGTGTTGCAGACACAGTGCTGGTTCCCCCTTTAATGCAAAGCCCACTATACCTGTTGTCATAGGACCCGTTTTGACCATCTGTTTGCCTGTGTCCATTTATGCCCATATATGGAGATATCTGTATCTGTCTTTTTGCGTCCATTTTATGCCCATATATGGAGATCTTTGACCATCTGTTTGCCTGTGTCCATTTATGCTCATATATGAGATATCCGTATCTGTCTGTCTGCATCCATTTTATGCCCATAAATGGAGATCTATGCAGACACAGTGCCGGTTCCGGAAAACCCTGATGTCAGAATCCGAACCTTTCGTGCTGGTTCCAGAAAATCGCGTATCGGATCAGGTCGAGGCCGGGCACTGCACTACCTGCTGCGGCGGGGAACGCGCGTGCCGAATTTGAAATAGGGAATGAATGCCCCACCCTTTAATGCAAACCCCATTATACCTGTTGTCATAAGAGCCGTTTTGACCATAATTATGTTTGCCTGTGTCCTTTTATGCCCATATAGGAACATCAGAATACGTAACCATGGCATTTTTTGTTGACTCATGTGGCGTACGTGATCTCAGAGCCTTTTATGATGTGATGTCACAATGAGTCAGCGCTTGCGCCGATTTCCTCCGGAACAGCCTGATGGAGATTCCGAATAAGGAGATTCCGAACGTTTTGCGCCGGTTTCGGAAAACCGCGAGTCGGGTCGGGTCGAGGCCCGGCACTACACTCCGCGCGCCGATTTGTCCCTTTTATGCCCATATATCTGCCTGTGTCCCTTTTATGCCCATATACGGAGATATCTGTCGGGTCGAGGCAAGGCCCGGCACTGCAGTGATGTCACAATGAGTCAGCGCTTGCGCCGATTTCCTCCGGAACAGCCTGATGTCAACAATCAGCCCGCATAAGGAGATTCCAAATGCCCATATGGGTCGAGGCCCGGCACTGCACTCCGTGCCGCGGCGGGGAACGTGCGTGCCGAATCTGAAGCCGGTGGGAGGAACGGTTCTCGAGATACGCGGATTACAGACAGACACGCAGATATGCCCATATATGGAGATCTCTGTATCTGCCCATATGCCCATATATGGAGATCTCTGTATATCTGCCTGTGTCCCTTTTATGCTCTGTATCTGCCCATATGCCCATATATATGCCCATATATGGAGATCTGTCTGTGTCCCTTTTATGCCCAGCGCTTGCGCCGATTTGTCCCTTTTATGCCCATATATCTGCCTGTGTCCCTTTTATGCCCATATACAGAGATATCTGTCGGGTCGAGGCAAGGCCCGGCACTGCAGTGATGTCACAATGAGTCAGCGCTTGCGCCGATTTCCTTGTCCCTTTTATGCCCATATATCTGACTGTGTCCCTTTTATGCCCATATACGGAGATATCTGTCGGGTCGAGGCAAGGCCCGGCACTGCAGTGATGTCACAATGAGTCAGCGCTTGCGCCGATTTCCTCCGGAACATCTGATGTCAACAATCAACCCGCATAAGGAGATTCCGAACGTTTCGCGCCGGTTAGGGAAAACCGCGCGTTGGGTCGGGTCGAGGCCCGGCACTGCACTCCGTGCCGCGGCGGGGAACGTGCGTGCCGAATCTGAAGCCGGTGGGACGAACGGTTCTCGAGATACGCGGATTACAGACAGACACGCAGACAGACACGCACGCACGCAGAGACTTCTCGCATTTATAGATAGATAAGGTGACACTTTAGTTTAACTTGATTGTGTGGTTTGTGACAGAAGTGGCGAGGGATTGATCTCATACATTTTACAACAGCAGGGAGTATCCCCAGTGTAAGCCATTTACCATGAGAGGGAGTGGGTTGTTGGCTGATTTACCACTGGTTCAGGGTTGTGCCACGAGCCGCCAGGCGAGTGGCAAACCTTGAATGGTAAAACCTTGAATGGTAAATTTCTTTTCTACCACTTTTTACATATAAATGAAAGAAAACACAGTTGTAACTTGCAAGGATCTTTTTCTAGTCACCACCAGATGGCGCCAACTCCTGCTGAGGTGATAGCTGTGGTCCATACTGAGTGCATGACTAGCTTACAGCTAGGCTAACGCTAGTTAGAAGCACAGTTTTGGCCACAAATAGAGGATGGTCGCTTCCAGAAAAGCATAGGTTCAGAGAAAAGGGGCTTTAAAGTTGGCGGATTGCATTGGATCCAAGGGAATAAATTGGCGACGATAGTACGTTCGCTAGTAAACATAGGACGCCCGCGACCATGTCATTGTTGGTTGGGGAAAGGTGTTCCGTCTCTAAAACTCCCCGGATGCGTTGTGTTCCGACTCTGAAAGTCCCCGGATGCATTTTGAGGCGCATTGATCTCGGAAATGTGCCTCATTAGCATGACAACGCATCCGTTGAGTTGCCTCATTTACCACTGTTTTAAACCAATCAGAATCCAGTATTTGATCATGTGACTAGAAAAAGTGGTAGAAGACGTAATAGATCATTCCCGATTTTTCAACACAAATGCTACAAAATCTCAAATGTCAACATTGCCTGTGTCAATTTTTCAGTAAAAACCTTTCAATACTTGTTTGAAGGACGGTAAATACTTTTATATTTTATAAAACAGCATGTCATGAGACTTGTTAAAATAGGGAGATAAGAGTTTTCCGCCCGACAGTGACGATATCCTGCATGTTCTGTGTGTTGTTCAGCTCGACGGGTCACTTAGAGGCTAATTCAAAAGGCACACACACACACACACACACACACACACACACACACACACACACACACAGTGTGCTCCATCAGCCTCAGCCTCATGCCATCCGCTGGTAATTAGAGCTGATGGTGAAATGCGTGGTGGCAGCGAGTGCCACACTGCAGCCAGATTACTGTCTGTCACCCTGCTGTAAGCACTGGCACAGACAGACGCCAGCCAATGACATTAGAACATTGATTGCATCATGTTGCAGTTGCATATCGTCAGTCAGAAGAAATCTCTCATCTCTGTATTTTTTTATTATTATTATTTATTTTTTAAAGATATGTTTTTGGGCTTTTTATGCCTTCATTGATAGGACAGTAGACTGACAGGAAATGGGGAGAGAGATGGGGAGTGACAGGCAGCAAAGGGAGTCGCGATTGGGACTCGAACCAGCGACACGCTGTCAGGCTACACTACCTGGACCGGTATAGGCTAGCGGGCCATACCGGTATGGGCCACGTTGGCCCATAAGTGCTCGTCAGGGTGGGGGTCCCCAGTTCAAATATGATTATTTTGGGGGTCGCGGCCTGAAAAGGTTGAGAACCTCCTTTCTAGTGCTACTGTATACTGAAGTACTGTACTTAAGTACCATTTTGAGGTACTTTAACTTTACTGGAGTATTTTAAAATGTCAATACTTTTACTTCTACTTCACTACATCTCAGAGGAAAATATTGTACTTTTACTCCACCACAATTATTTGGAAACTTAGTTGCTTTGCAGATTTGAATTATCTAACTATTAATGTACCGACCGTCTGTCTGCATGCTGACATCTCGCATGCTGACATCACTGATACTACACAGTGTCACCACCATGGTAACAGCCGCTTGCTGAAACAATGCCCAAATTTGGAGATGAGCATGCTGACATCACTGATGCAACACAGTGTCGCCACCATGGTAACAGCTGCATGCTGAAACAATGCCCAAATTTGGAGATGAGCATGGTGACATCCACCATGGTAACAGCTGCAAGCTAAAACGATGCCCAAATTTGGAGATGATGTCTGCATGCTGACATCACTGATATTAAACAGCGTCGCCACCATGGTAACAGCTGCATGCTGAAACAATGCCTACATCACAGACAGGTATTGCACAACTGGACGTCAATGGTGACTGTTCTGCCCAACGGGCACCGGTCTGGGTTCTCTAACATTACTTCTGAGACTCCTACATTCAATTAGAGTTCTCAACGGACCTGAAAATTAAGGCCCGGCCCTAACTGGGCCCTAACTAGGTCGGCCCAAGGCCCTACCCGGCCCGACTAGTTAGCATACATTTTAGGCCCTACTCTACCCTAAATGTCGGGTCGGGTTCGGGTATGGTCGGGTTCTCATTACTCTATCACAGAGTAAGTAGTAAGTAGAAACATTGAGTAATTTTTCCACCGCTGCCTTTTCCCTTCCTAGAAAGAAAATCGGCGTGCTCCATCCAGCCTGTCGGAGCACGTCTTCACGCAGCTCTCCGTGCCATTAGCCTAAAGACACATAATTACCTCAAATAAGCAGACCTTGGAGGGCCCCCTGGGCCATGAACCAGGTAGCGGGGAGGCAGAGAGAGAGAGATTTGTTTGGCAGACTTATTCTGTTATAATTGATTTACAGTAATGAGCCTCAGCGATTCAGTGTAGCCCAGCGGGACTCAGGGAGAGGCCAGCTCTGGTTTCAGTCAGTGATGGAAGAAGTACTCACATGTTTTACTTAGTAAAAGTATCAATACTGCATTGTAGATTATACTCTGTTACAAGTAGAAGTCCCGTATTCAAAATGTACTTGAGTAAACGACATCGACATCAACACACATCACATACGGTACCAAAAGTAAACTACTCATCAGAATTTCCCAATTTACAAGTTCAAAATGTATAAAAAGATATTTAAAAAATCTATCTCGATCTACAAGCTCACAATATGTCGCAAGCATGCGATACATCGCAATGCTTTAGTGTGTACTTGTGTACATGTAAAGAGTACTTATTTCACCACTGGTCCAGTGGGATTCAGGATGTGTTCATAGTCAAGCAGAGCTGCAGACTTGGGAAGGGATGAGTTTTCTTATGTGCAAAGTGTCCGATCGGTTTCTCTCTGCCCACCAGTGTGATGGGAGAGTGGACTTGTCACTCAGTGTCATTCACACCACGCCTGGGTCTTTTATTGAGTCACATTGAATCTTTAAAACGTGGTTTGAAATGCATGAATGGTGCTCTCTCTCTTCAACACTTTCAGGATGCTTCTGTTGTTTTTTGGTGTTCTTGTAGGCAGTCCACACTCAGCCATGCAGGCAGAGAGACAGACAGCTGAATATGAACTGAAGGGACCAAATGTAATATCATATGAATTTTCTCTCCTGATTGATTGGATCTCGACCTGAATGTGTATGCCTATCTTCCACCACACTACTGCAGTGGCTGACAACTGCTGCTATAGAGGGACATGATTCGTTGACATGATGGCTAAACCATGCATACATTGTTTTACAGGGTAAGGTTACATACCTTTTAAAGCCATTTTCACAATAGGAGGGCCTCATGGTTGTGGCTATGAGAGACCGTGGCATGAAAACATTTGGGAACCCCAGAACTGTTACTTTTCAGGATTCAAATTCAAAAGCATCAAAAGTAGAAGCTCAAAACACAGAGCTGTAGATCTGCTACATTTGATGCTTTTGTGTGACACTGGGATGATCAAGAGGGGTGTTCCATTTACGAGGAAAAAAAAACACCAAAAGGTTAAAGTTGTACCATGTAACTTTTTGTATAAAACAAATCTTAAAATTGTCCTAACTGTTAAATCGCTAAAGTTTTAGAACACCCACTCCGTTATTTTCAGCTTCTGAAGCCTTCTCTTTATATGTTTTCTATGATCCTGGCCGTGGACCGGATTTCGCGCCAAAATGACGTAATCTGCATCATCTGTATACGTTGTGTATACGTTGCCCAATCACATCGCCGATCATGCACACATGGTACACTACCGGCCAATCACAGCGCATCTTGAAGTGGGGTCGCCATATTTGTAGTCGCCCGTGTGTCTCTTTACTCAAAAGGTAATCTCGCCTACCAGGCAGGGTGAAGTAGTCCGTTTCTCCGGAATGCCTGAACGCACAGGAACCAGGGACCCCTCTAAAGATAGCTCTCGGCGTTGTGGAGGCAGACGCGGGGGTGTGAAGGTACGAAAAACGGGCGAAAGACGCGAACGCGACCGCGGTTTGCTATAGGGCTACTGACCACTAGTTGAGCATCTTACACAGTATAGCTTTAAAATATGGACGACATCCATTGAAAGAAGATGAACGTGACTCCCGCAGTGACAAATGTTCCTGTGTTTAGATCTCACATTGTCATGCAAAACAACTCCACAGGTAGCTTACAGGCAACATATTTGTATATACCATTATGTTCTGCGGCATCCCGCAGCGGCAGGGACGTGCTGGCCATTGGGAAAAGCGGGACAACTCCCGAATGGCCGGCCGTTCTAGGCCGGCCATTAGAAAAAAATAAAAATAAATAAATGTCGGCCTTCGTTCCATTTTGGGGGCCAGGCGGCCAACAAAGTAAATCGTCACTGTCGGACAGAAACCTTGTATCTCCAAGTTTCAAATTTGGACATTTTTTCGCAAAGCAAAGCCCTGCTTTATCATACAAGGCCGTCGCACAAAAGTAGTGAAAACAGCAGATCTACAAGCACACAACGCCTCGCGGTGCGAGGCGTTGTGTGCTTGTAGATCGGCTGTTTTCACTAGTTTAAATCATTTTTTAAATGATAAATACAAAACAAACAGTTTTGGACATACAAGGTTTCCACCCGACAACGACGAAATATAACTCATGTCATTCGCCCACTGGCTTGTCAGTGTCACTTGTCATGTTCTGAAATGGCAAATCTTTGAGTAGCAGCAGCAGCGCTATAGAGAGAGATCTCTCTCTATAGCGCGTAATGAGGGGCCTCCACAACTCTTTTTCCCGGGCTGAATCAGGGGCCCAGCACGGGCCCCTGTCGACACAGCGGCGTGTGTCGACTGTCGAAACTGTGGGTCTTTGCGTGTTCAAAGTGTTCTACACGCTGCTCAGGGCAGGTATAGAGAGAAAAGCAGGTATAGAGAGAAAAGCATTGGCATAAATATTACATAAACAGTTATATGTACACAATTTACATTCAACACTGTGACTGTGATTTATGCTATGCTTTTACAGGTCTTTATGGGGGGTGATGGCTTTGTAGTCAGCATCTGTTAAGTGTGCCTCTGCTTGGTTCCCTCCAAGCCACTAGAGACTTGCTGCAGGGATACGGATAATGTTTACTACCGTGACTGAATGGTTTTGGGTCATATCTACATCATTGGTGGAAGAAGTACTCACATTTTGTACTTAAGTAAAAGTAGCAATACCACAATGTAGAAACACTCTGTTACAAGTAACAGAGTACAAAGTGACGTGTTGTGTGCTTGTAGATCGGCTATTTTCAAATAGCCAAAGTATATAGGCTGAAGTGGTTAATGTATGTTTTACGAACTAATTAAACTCAAGTTTAATGTAGGAAATAAGGAAATAATTGTAGTGGAGTAAAAAGTATAGTTTATTTCCCTCTTAGTACAGTAGTAGTGGAGTAGAAGTAAAAGTACTGACAACTGGACATACTCCAGTAAAGTAAAAATACCTAAAGACTTTACAATATGCAACAGTAGTAAATGTACTTAGTTACTTTACACCACTGATCTACACGCTAAACATACATCATGTCCAGTACACTCAGACACCAAAGGTCATGTTCATAGACTGTAAAAAAGAGATGGACAAAGCTACTCCCATACACAGTTCTCTACAGACGGTAAATGAAGCCTATTTAGCAAGCGTGTGCTAAATAGGCTCTCTCTCTGTCTCCCCCCCCCCCCCCCCCTCTCTCTCTCTCTCTCCCTCCCTCTCTCTCTCTCTCTCTCTCTCTCTCTGATAGAGTGTACATCACATACTCTCGGTGAAGTTCCAATGGAACCAAATAAATTCTGAAAACGAGGTCAAATGCAAGCTGTGCAATGCCAAGTTGTCCTATCACAGATCAACAACAAACAATGCACACGCATTTCATTGCTGTCGGGCCAAAACCTTGTACAGTATCTCCATGTTTCAACTTTTCATGTTTTTCTTCTTTCTCTTTTGCCCTACTATCTATCTATCTATCTATCTATCTATCTATCTATCTATCTATCTATCTATCTATCTATCTATCTATCTATCTATCTATCTATCTATCTATCTATCATGTTCTCCCTGTGTCTCCTATAGGGTAGGTACCCTTACAAAAAACATGCCGTAATCATGGTCTCTAGTCTATAGTGCCTCCCCCTGGCCAGCCGGGGAGGAGAAAGGAACTGGTTGGAATAAGTGTTCCTTCCACACGCTATGTCCAGCCATGGAAGCTCCCCCCTGTCAGGTGAAAAGAAGCAACATGGACTTCTCATGGATAGAAGGAAGCATGAGGTCAGTCCGTTGTCTCCCCGGGTTGGCAGAGGGAGTGTATAGATAATTGACACTGGGTGAAAAAGGGGTTACAAAATTGTGTGATAAAAATTTAGAGAAGCTTTTCTGCTGTCTCTTGTCTCAAGGTCTTGTTGTACCGCTGCTGGTGTTCAGTCAGTTCCTTCCAGGAAGGCAGTTCCATTTACCTGGCCAACAACGTCATTGTCCTTCTAGCAGGACTATTCAGGGACTAGTTAAAACCTGCCATGCAATTATAAAGAGCCTTAAGCTGTGTCCTTACACCAGTCATCATCATGGGCTTTCTGACACACGCTCACACACACGCACACACGCACATACGCACACGCACTCACTCACACACACACTCTAACCGTGTCCTCAACTGCACTATATCGACGCAGTCAGGTGGAAACCTTGTACGTCTAAAAAAGTGTTCCAATGGATCCAATGTTATTGTTTTTCAGTCCCTGCACGCACACACGCTCCTGTCCAGTGCTGTAAAGTAACTAGGTACATTTTCTCAAGTACTGTACTGTACTCCATTACATCTCAGAGGCAAATATTGCACTTTTACTTACAATTATTTGTTACTACTAGTCACTCTGTAGTAGTGTTGTATGGTTTTTCGGTGTTTCGGTTTGATACAGTGTTATAAAATGTTGACGGTCTCGTAAGCCAAAACCGAAAACCGTCACATGACATGTGCGCCGCCGCCGCATCTGCCGTGTTTACAGAAGCAGCAGAAATCACTCCTGAAGAAGGAGACAACAGAGATAATGGTAGCAAGCCAAGTAGGCTAACAGCTGGAGGGAGACCTGGTCTCTAAAGAAATGCAACAGCTGTAACCAAATAAAGAAGCGAGGCTTAGCTTGAAGCTAAACACAGTGGATCTACAAGCTCACAACACGTTGCACGGTCGACGAGCCACAAGCTTGTAGATCAGCTATTTTTTTTATGCCTCTCCTCAGGCTCCAAGGCTAAAGGAACGCGGCTAAAGCGCTAGCATGCTAACGATTTAGCCACGTTCCTTCAGGAGGAAAAACAACAACAAACATAGGCTAAAAGTAACAATTATGTAACGTCACTGCATTGATGCAGAACGGCACGCGGATGCATCGCAATGCAAGCAAATTGTCTTTATCTAAAACCTTTTAAGAAGTCCTCTACTCTCCATCACTGTTTACTATGCAGTGTGTGCAGTGTGCGCTAGACACAGCAGCACCCAGCCAGTACCCACTGCAGCCAGGCAGGCAACAACGGGAGTCGTAGAGTTTGTCAATCTGTGGGTCGAGACCCCAGAGAGGTCCCAAAATGATTTTGGGTGGTCCCCAAATGATTAACTTAATGTGTAACATTGTTTTCTCACTCAACTGTAAAAAAAAAAAAACAACATATAGTGTATTGAGGGTTTATATTGTACATGTCTAAAGTGAAACATAAGGACTTTTTTTAACCTCTGAAATGACAAATTAAATTGACTTAGGCTATTTACAATTTATTTTAGTATAGCCCATTGAGCCCAATAGTATTTACTGCATTTTTTTTCTCACTGTAAAATCTATAAGATTGTAAAACCGTGGGGGGGTTTGATTATTATTACAAAACCTATTTCAACTTTTCTACTTTTACTGTAAGTAAATTTGGAACAGATGTACTTGTAACAGAGCAGCTATTTCAACATTATGGTATTGATACTGTTGCTTTGAAGAAACAAAATTGAGTAGCCTACTTTTTCCACCACTGAACCTGTCCTTGTCCCCTGGGGATGGACAGACAGACAGACAAACAGAGAGGTAATTTCCTCCTGAAAGGCTGAAAGTGATTATAGCTCCTCCTCTCATGACCTCTGTGATAAAAGCCAATACTGAGCCTATATGCTCATCAACAGCTTACTGTACACGTGCATCAGAACCATTTTTCAAAAGTACCCACTGCGAATCTAATATACTATGTACGTCTAAACGCTAATCTAAAATTGGTCTAAAAGTGAACATTAATAGCTTAGACTATTGATTACGTCTAATATGTACGTCTATATATAGCTGTTGAAATAACGTCTAATGAACATCTACTAAGCTTGGACGTCTAAAAAGTTAGACCAATTTTAGACAGACGTCTAATAGACGACTATTGCTCACTGGGTAGCTAAAATAGCTGATCTACACGATCACAAATATGTCTACCTTTGAGACACCGTTGCACAATGATGTGAGGGCACTCATTCATGAAACAAAGACGCTCAAAAGTTGAAATATCGTCAATGTCGGGCAGAAACCTTGTATCTCCAAGTTTCAAATTTGTACATTTTATCGTAAAGTAAAGCCCTGCTTCATCATGCAAGACTGTCGCACAAAACTAGTGAAAATAGCAGCTCTACAAGACAACGTCTAGCGAGTGTGCTTGTGGATCGGCTATTTTTACTAGTTTTAAATCATTTTTAAAATGATAAATACAAAACCAACGGTTTGGAAAAGTTAGAATACGGAGATGAGAGGTTTCTGCCCGACAGCAACAATTCTTTTGTGTTTATTCGTAAATGGACGCGCTGCTCGATCTCACTACAGCAGGGGTCTTCAACAGGGGGTACAGGACCCCTAGGGGGTCCTCAGAGTTACTACAGGGGGTCCTCCAAATCTTTGAATCCTTTTTATATTAACAACTTGAACCCTAGTGTCCATATTCTGAGAACATAGCCGAAAATAGCCGATCTACAAGCTCACAACGCCTCGCAGCACGAGCAAGTAGATCGGCTATTTTCGGCAAAGAGGTACAGAGTACAGAGTGAAAGGTCAAGTTTATTAGGTAATGACGCCTCAAGTGGTTAAATATCTGAAAACACAAATTTACATGAATCCAAAATACACTGATGATTGTGCTGTCAAACGATGAAACTATATGGAATCTATGAAAAGGTTGTGGGGGTCCCTGCTTCATCTCTCTCAAGTGCTTGCTGGGGTCCTTAGTCTGTAAACTTTGAAGACCCCTGCACTACAGTGTCACACGAAAACATGGAAAGATCAGCAAGCTCTAACGCCTATCAGTGTGTCTCTCTCTCTCCACAGTGTGTTGGCCATGAGCCTCAGGAGGAAGGACAGATAAAGGCTGAGGTGATCAGAAGGCACAGATACACTGTGTACAGCACAGGTAGCATGTATGTCTAAAACAGTTTCTATTAATTAAAAGAAAAAAAAAATAGTAACATTTTGAAAATAGACATACAAGATCTGCTGTTTTCACTAGCTTTGTGCAACAGTCTTTATGATGAGGCGGTGCTTTAATTCACGAAAAAAAAAGAAAAACTTGGAGATACACGTTTTCTGCCTGACAGTGATGATACACAGATAGCACAGATTACATCACACACAGTACAATGGAGAGAAATCAACAGAGATGGAGAAGATTATGGACTCTGTTTGTGTGCGTGCACGTGCACACATGCTTGCGTGCGGGTGAATTAATCAAAATATGAGTGCAATTTGTGTGTGTGTGTGTGTGTGTGTGTGTGTGTGTGTGTGTGTGTGTGTGTGTGTGTGTATGTGTGTGTGTGTGTGTGTGTGTGTGTGTGTGTGTGTGTGTGTGTGTGTGTGTGTGCGTGTGCGTGTGTGTTTGGTAGCCTAGGACATACTCACAGACATGGTTGCCATCTATCTCGTCATTGGTAGTAAGTGAGTTAATCTGAAATATATATAAAAAAGAAAGCAATGGACATGATAACTCCTTGTAGATCTGCAGCCTTTGCTACTTTTGAACAGTTTCCACCCGTCAGAGACGGTATGACCCTTTCTGCTCACAGGGCCCTATATGTTGGTGAAAGATGCAATGTGTGCATGTACACATGGTTTGTTTTGAATTCGTCAAAGTTTTAAACTTTGGATGGTTGCAGTGGCACCACCATTAGGACTAGTGGCCCACGATGCCAGTTTAGGAAGTTTGGCATCATGGGACTGGACTAGACCAAGTTGGCCATACTTGATGTGCCAAGTTTTTATTTGTTTTCTTGCTTTGGAAGTCAGATTAGTTTGAAACCTGGGTAGATATTGTAGAAATATAAAATAATGAGCAATGCAAGAAGTTCCGGCCAGCATAGCTGCCAACTCCAAATTACTGCAAGGATGCACTTCTGTGGCCTATACTGGCAGTGAGCAAAATACGTTTGGCACTGATCTGTGCATCAGTTTGAAAGATAGACAGACAGAGAGAGAGACATACGGCCCTTATATGAACTTTTAAATGTGATAGCATAGGCTCATTTGCCGACTACTGACAAGCCTACTTTGCGCTTCCCCTTGAGCTTGGAGTCAAACAGATCTGAAACACATTGGATGCCCATGATTAAACAATGATTTAATCGCAGAGTGCCACAGTATTTTAGATTTTTCCTTATTTTGGGTAAAAGTAATCTGACTAAATGTGTAATTTCCGTGCGATAGTATTACTATTTTCTTTCACTCAGAACAGAGTGGGTCAATGTGAATAAACCCCTTGAAACCTACAGTAGCATTCCTATTCTGGGAATGTTATAAAAGGCAAACCTTCAAAACGCCTTGCATTGCAATGCATTGTGAGCTTGTAGATCGGCTGCTTTCTACTGAGAGCTAAATCTGCGGACCAAGTATACTGTAGAGGCCTTGGAGACCCTGGTCAACTACAGTACGTACCGATGTCTCTGGTTCACCTTGGCACATTTCCTGGGGCAATCTGCCCAGATCATGCATGTCATGCATGTCTTCTTCTTGTTTTAGTTTTTTTACTCTCAAAAAGCATCTGCAATGTAGTGCATTTGAAACTACATTGCAGTGCACATCGTGGGGTGATCACTGCTTGCCTCCTGTGAATTGTTTTATTTGATTTTTTGTTTATTTTGTTTTTATTTGAGTGAGGTCAGCAGCCAAAGTGACATGAGTGAGATGAGAAAACCTGAGTGAAATGTGTCAATGTCAACCAGAGACAGTGGTAAGATCAGGGAGCGTTTTTCAGGCCAAGGACTCCTTACCATATAGCTGAGAGAGAGAGATGAAGCAGGGATCCCCACCACATATTGAATAAAATTGTGTTGCAGATTAATCATTGTCCTAGATTCCATTTGTCAGCATTATCATCAGTCTATTTTGGACTCTGCATGTTAATGTGCATTTTCAGACTTGAAGGATGGTGGGCCGGTCCATATATGATGTTCCCATAATGAGCAGAGAGGTAGAGAGAACACACTGTAGAAGAGAAACATGGTCTGAATGAATTGAGGATAAGAACGCTGGGAACACACACAGAGAATGAGAGATGAATAGAGTAGGGAGGCAGATGGCAGGACGGCCCGAGAAAATGAGATAACATAAAGAATGACATCAAATAGGCTGATGAAAGAGTGAATAAGAAGGAAAAAAGATGGAGGAGGGAGGGAGAAGGGGGGGGGGGGGTGGGGGAGGAGGAGAGAGGGAAAGAAAATGAGAGACAGATCAAGAAAGAGAGAGAGAGAGGTAGACGGATTGAGGGAGAGAGAGGCAGAGAGAGAAAATCAGTGTGTCAAAGAGAGAAAGGGAGATCACTGCAGACCTGTTCAACATTATTTGCACACACGCACGGTCGCACGCATCCACGCACACACACACGCACGCACGCACGCACATACACACGCACGCACGCACGCACGCACGCACGCACACACACACACACACTGTTCGTATTTTCTATAGTCCTCCTTTGACTCCTAATTATTCTCTCTCTCTCTCTCTCTCTCTCTCTCTCTCATCTTATCAGCTGTGTGCAGGTGTTCAGAGGCACTCAGTGGGAAACCTAATTTGATTATCAGGTATTCAAATCCACTGTGTTTCCTGTCCTCCCAGTCTGCGTGCGTTTGTCTCCAGCTCCCAACTACACTGAACAAAAAAGAAAAAAGGAAAATGTATTCCTCTTAACTCTACCTCCCCTGTGACTCCGGCTAGCTTTCAAATATCACCTCGGTGCAACAGAATGATTAATTCTCTGTTGTCGCGGGGGTCGGCCCGCTGTGAAAGCAAATGGCGTTTTATAGCCAAGGCAGCCGAGAGAGAGAACACATAAGACGTGGGGTTCTTCTCAAGCCTGATTTATACGTTGCCTTACGACCGCGTGCAAAACAGCCCGATCTACAAGCTCAAAGCGTGTTGCGTCTGTGACGTGTGTTGAGGTCGTCTGTTTTTTTCAGCACGTGACACCGTCGCACGACCAACCATAAATTAGTCTTTACAAGCATCCTGAGAGACGGGCGGAGGTTAGCTGAGGTGAGGACTGTGTGAAGTAAAGGGATGGTGGGACAAGCGGCTGCTCAGACTAGGCTACAATTGAACAAAATATATTTAAACCGATATTTAGAACCAATAACCATCTCCACCAACTCGAGGCCATATAGTGAGCTTTTAGATCAGCTATTTTCACAATATTTATGTTTGGAACCGAGTCAAACTGTAATGTGGCAGTGGCTCAGGCGTAGAGTTGCCGTTTTAGGACACGTGTCCTTGAGCAAGACACTGAACCCGACCCTAATTGCTCCCGGTGAGCAGGTTGGTGCCTTGCATGGTTTCCTCCGCCATCCGTGTATGAATGTGTGTGTGAATGTAATGCACAATCTCTTAAAGATGCCTTCTTAAAGATGCTTCAAATGCACCATTTTGTATTCATTTTGTCCAATTGTAGGAGTTAATGTCCAATTAACTCCAACAATTCCAAATGCGTGTCAGGGTGGGAGTTCCCCAAAAAATATGACTATTTTGGGGGACCACGGCCCGAAAAGGTTTAGAACCACTGTTTTATAGTATGTGTTTGATAGAGAAATAAACACATGGAGCTCATAGGGAGACCAAATAAAACTCTTTCACTGAACTATCTGCACAGATTGAGTAAACTGTGAAAAGATAAACATGCAAGATAAAGAAGACAGAAGGACATAGAGAGAGAGCGCCACACTTCGCAAAAGAAAACAGACTGTGTGTGTGTGCGCGTGTGCGTGCGTGTGTGTGTGCGTGCATGTGCGTGTGTGTGTGCGTGCATCCACTAATAGCTAACAAAAACAAGCCTGCATCATTTGCCATTCATTAAGACATCAGACAAAAGTCCTCAGTGTCCTTTATCCCTCACACAAGCACCAAGGTCTGATTGGACTCCAGGATTACAATTCAGTTAATGAAGATGATTGTTATGGAAATGTACTCAGTGCATTCATTTTAGTATTATTTACTTGGAGACAAGGAGAGGAGGCTAAAGTTAAGCCATTTAAAATGGGAAAAGCATCTGTGTCATTTTAGATTTTATATATAGCAACTAGAGATGTTACCGATCAATCGGCAATGGATCGGATCGGGCCGATCAAAGCGTGATCGGCGATAATCGGTGGTTTAGATCAAAAGGTAAATTCACCGATCCGATCGGATCGGTGCATCCGATCAACCAGCCGTTCAGTATGCCCATTTGAGGCCATTTTGGGGTATTGATTTCCACAGTGCTGAAGGAATAATTAGTTACTGCTATGATAATAAATACATAGTAATGCTAGTAAATAACTATAAGGCAAATATATAAATGAATTCATGAGTGAATGAATGAATTAAAGTTAAAACATTAACATTTAGAAAATATAAATAATAACTTGATCGGATCGGTGATTGATCGGTATCGGGTGATCAAACTTTTGTGATCGGTGCTCAGTGATCGGTTCCAAAAAACCTGATCGGACCATCCCTAATAGCAACTAGGGATGTCCCGTTCGGATCGGGAGAGCGGAAATCGGGGAGATCGGGGACGATTTCAAAAGATCGGGAAACACCTTGTCTTTACATATTTAAAAACTATATAAGCTGATCAGCTTTATTTTTATTTGTTTTGATACAATGCTGCACTAAATGACAAAAGAAGCTTGGATAGAATGGATATTATTTAAATTAAATAAAAAAAAACCTTAAGAGATTTTTTTTTCTTTTCTTTTTCCGATCGGATCGGGAAGGATCGGGATCGAATTGGGAGTAAAAGTATGTGATCGGGATCGGGATAAAAAAAAAAACGTGATCGGGACATCCCTAATAGCAACATATGGTTTTCAACATATAGGATTTAGAAGGCATTTTGTTGCTGTCGGGCCAGAAAACTATCTCCATATTCTAACTTTGTGAGTTTTTTCTTTTTTTACGTAAATGAATGCCCTACTTGATCATACAAGCTCACACAAAAGCATCAAGAGTAGCAGATCGGCAAGCTCGAAACGTGGTGCGAAGCGTTACTGAAAAGTAACAGTTTTGACATGATGTGGTCTCCACCCGACAGAGCTGAAGTGTCCTTGAGCAAGACTCAAGGGGCCTTGCATGGTTTCCTCCGCCACCGGAGTATGAATGTGTGTGTCAGTGGGTGAATGTAATGTACAATCTATGTAAAGTGCGTTGGATAAAAAACGCTATATAAATGGACCATTTACCAAATGGTAAATGGTGCATTTATATAGCGCTTTTATCCAAGGCGCTTTACATAGATTGTGCATTACATTCACCCATTCAACGCACACATGCATACTCCGGTGGCGGAGGAAACCATGCAAGGCACCAACCTACTGCAATTAGGGGTTCAGAGTCTTGCCCAAGGACTCTTCGAAATTAACTCAGGGGGAGCCCGGATTCGAACTGGGAACCCTTCGTGCTCTAATAAAGGTTTCTCTACCCCTGAGCTATGCCGCCCCTACCATTCACAATATGCACTCTCAACACATTTGTTGCATAAGGTTCCTTATTTCCCTGACGACTCCCATTTGTAAGGCAGAAATTCAGCAGTTTGCGATGCTGTAACCATGCTGGCTGCCCCCCTTCTTTTTCCTTTCTTTTCCCTCTGCTTTCCAATTGGCTCCCCTCCTGGCGGCCCCCCAGTTCTAGTTTAGTGATTAGCTAACTTCCAAGGTGCCCTCGAGCAAATCACTCCAGTATCCAATAGCGTGGCCAGTACTGGAAAAATTAGCATGCATATTCAGCAAAACAAAAACTGGAATAAAATTAACACCCCCAAGTTCCAAGTGTTTTTTTTGTAGATTTATGTCTCAGCAAACATGCAGGAGAAATCAGCACCAGGGCTGATTAACATTTTAAAGATGCCCATTTTTCATCGCCAGCACGGGGGCCTGAGCAATCGAACCCCCGGAAAGCAACGGCACCCAATTATGGCTGTAAATACTGGCTATGATAAAAAAGGTTGGAATTAAAGTGCCTGCCACGCTAAAACGACCTTTGAATCAATTCACAGGCTGTTTAATAAACACTGAAGTGCTTGTCGGTCACTCCTGAGAGTGGATGACATTGACATGCACTCCTCCTCTAGTGAAACAAATCAGCCACGACACCATAGATCAAGCGTTGCAATCATCACCCTGTATTCCACAATCTAGAAGTATCACTCTCACTCTTCATTTCCCCCCGCAGCTGTGAAATGGAGGATCTCAGTGTTAATTTAAAATCGACCCTTATGGGTCAATTTGGACCGATCTTGCTGTTTTATCGCCTCTCATGAGGATGTGAATATAATTTGACAGTGTGACAAGTCCAGAGAGATGTTTGTCCGTGACACGCCACACTTCTGTAAAAGTCTTAGAACAGTGTGTTTACAAATGTCTCTGATGCTTTATTTAAAGCTGCACTATGTAACTTTCATCTTCTACCCTGAAACTGAACCAGGTGTCATGCACTGAAATGTTTTACCATTGAGCTAATAGAGCCTACCGGCTTGCTCATACATTTGATCTGGTCAGATCCTGTGTCTAGGTGAGACCTTTGACACCATCTAAATGTCTCCATGTAGGGAGACAAAATACAACCACCCCAATTGTTATATTGTATTAACATAACAGATGGGGCAACATTACATTTTATGAATTAAAAAAAGTTACTAAGTGCTTTATAGAATAGGTTAAACATTGGGCAATTAAACTTAAGAAGATTATTTTTTTTACCTGATACAGATAAGAGTTTGTTTTCAGTAGGAATTTAAAAGAGGGCACTGGCTCTGCCTTTCTCAGGCAGGGAGTTCCAAAGCCTACTGTAGGTGCCCGGGCCGTGAGAGCCTGATCTGATTGATTGAATACTTCATTAGCTGTTTGCAAAAAAAAAAAAAAAAAAAATTCAATGCAAGAGGATTTCAAACCCAAGAAAGCCAATGGCTTGTTTCCATTGGGGTCCTTTGCACTCAATTCATCGAAACATTTATTAACACTCTGCAAAACATCATATCGACTTTTTACCGGGGCCAGTTTCGAATGCAGCCACCTGTAAGTGCTCTTTTAAAGTGGTTTTGAAGGAGTATATAGGGCGTTGCACTCATTTAAGACTGTTGGTAGGGCGTTCCACATTTTTGTGGCATAGCAGGAGAACGAATTAACCCCTTGTTTGAGCCAAATCTGGGTTGAACGTGATTTGTGGAGCTCCCTCTTGTGATTGTGGACGTCAGTGACATTTGTGAAGTAGTTTGAAAGGTATGTGGGTGTCTTTGTCATCCCGGGTTATTAGCAGCAACAACCAGGAGGGCCCTGCCTGAGAATCTAAGGCCGTGCACAGGCTTAAGGGACCATCATATCCAAACTGTAACTGCATGAACTGTGTCCATGCAGGGCTTTTTTTGTGGTCACTTTGTTGTTAGTTCATACAGTATTTGTTGCTGTGAGTATTCCTCTTTTGGATTTAGCTTGTGTTTCTCGACATTCCTCAGGATTCTGACCTGTCATTTCGGTTAGACTTGGCACTGTCCCTGTTTTTGGATTCATTATTTTGTCTGCCTTTTTTGTACTGTTGGCTGCATGGTTTAATCAGTTTTAGTTTTTGAGCCGCTCTGCCTCTGCTTGTCTCCGCACTTCGTTCCACTCAACACGGTGATTAATTATAAAGTACTTCCTTTTGTACAGCATGCTAAAATGCTGTCATTTTCAACTAGGCTTTTCAACTGGAAATGTACAGTAGGCCTATAGAGAGTATACATACGCATACCTGTACATATACACACGCATACATTATCCAAAGGATAAAAATGCAGGGGCACGGTGGTGCAGTGGTTAGCACTTCGCCTCACAGCCAGAAGGTCCTGGGTTCGATTCCCGCCGGGGGAAGCTGTGGGGGCTGGGGTGTGTTCCGCCACCCGCGTCATCAGCACCCACACCCTAGGTGGGGTTGGCGATAGGGCCTTTCTGTGGTGAGTTTGCATGTTCTCCCCGTGTCTCCTTGGGCATAGGCCCTCACACAAAAACATGCAGTAGTCCTGGTTTTTATACTACCTCCCCCTAACCAGCCAGGTGCTCCCCAATGTCCCCTGGGCAGGGGGAGAGCGGAAACCAGGACTACAGGTTAGGTAGTCACCGGGTGAGAAAAATGGGTTGCAAAAATCGTGGGATAAAAAAAAGAGGATAAAAACGCAGTGAATATGATAATTAATATAGGTCTGTCAAGATTTTAAGATGTGTTTTTGGGGCTTTTATGCCTGTATCAATAGGACAGTAGACTGAAGGAGAGAGAGACAGGGAGTGACCCGCCACAAAGGTAGTCGGGATCAGGACTCAAACCAGCGACACACTGTCAGGCTGCGCCTGGACCGGTAGGCCAGCAGGCGCGCCTGTCAACAGACTTTCAACAGAGTACTTTCTCCACCAAGGCCAGAGAATGAGACTTCAAACATATTTGGATGCAAAAGCTGGAACTTTGATCAGAGCTTGCAAAGATTTCCTGAGGCAAACAACTCACTTGTAGGAAAGAATAGACTTTCTGTAGACTTAGAAAACTTTCAATGTCCTCTTGAGAGGCAATTTGTGCTACAAGCACATAACAATACTGTAGGATAGACACATTAAAAGCATGTCAGATAAACAAAAACGATACAACAAATCTAAGGCAGCCATCATAAATATCATCGCAGGCTAGGCAAATGTTTATGTGTATGGTATATGTAAAATACTAAGAAAAAAATGGTGAGTACTGCACATGTACATGCCCCATGTACTGTGTTCATACATGTACTGTATTTCATATTCCCTAGGTTGTGTATTTCACATCCCCTAGTAGTCCATGTTTTCTATATCTCATAGACCACATCAGTGGTGGAAAGTGTATTCCAGTAGTACATTTACTCAAGTGACTTGTAACTTGTAAAGTTTGAGGTACTTTTACTTTACTTCATTTTTTTCAATGCTTTATGCTCCTACTCCACTACTTGCACTTTTTACTCCGTTACAATGATTTGCAAACGTATGAACGTGGTACTACTATGGAGATTTAACATACATTAACCAGTTACTGTAAGCCCCCGATCTAACACGTTGCGACGTGAGTACATTTACACAGGCGCGCGGGAACTAATAAATCCTAGGGTGGGCTGGGCTGAGCTTGGAGACAGTGCGTGTCCGTGCGCGCGTGTTTGGGTGATTTTTATTGCGGTTTTGGGGGACTTTTATTACGGTTTCGGTCGGTGATTTCCCCCCACACAATGGTATATAGCAAGGAGCCACAGACAGACAGGCAACACACACACACACACACACACACACTACAATGCCCTGTTCTTTTTCACCAACAGTGTGTTTCAAAAATATAAAACCCCCAGCCATGCAGAATAATAAACTACAGCGCAAAGCCCACATCAGAAAACAAACTGGATCTTATCCACATAATCCACTGGTCTATTTTTGTGTATACAACTGAAACAAACACATATACTAGAAACAAGGCTCAAAATGTATACAGCAATAGGCTATTACTGACAAAAGAACTAGTCTGCACGGCGGCAGTCAGTTTTGCAAATAAGGGAGAGATAAAGAGAGAGAGAGAGAGAGAGAGAGAGAGAGAGAGAGAGCACATTATAAAGTCAATCTTACCTCGTTAAAACCTCACTTTATCCTTGATATGAACTGTCCATGATGTCATGCAATAATCCCTTGGTAAGTGATGTGTTGCAAATTAATGAAGCAAAACACACAGTCCACCATAAAGTAATCATGTTTCTGTCTGCACCGCGCGTTGTGATTGAAACTGAGACTGCTTCCGGGTAGACCTGCCGTTTCCCTAGCAACCTAAGCACAACGGTGGGGGCCAGGGTTGGGCAAGGAGGTAGGGAGCGCTTGGTTGTATCCTCTTGGACCGCGCGGAGGTGCAGAAAGTCGGGGGGACGAAGATTTACTATTCTATAACTCGGTAACGGCGCTGAGTCTGCTCATGCGACTGGAGGGGGGGCTGACCAGCCACCAGGGGGGGCTGTAGCCCCCGTAGCCCCCCCCCCCTTCCCGGGCGCTACTGCATTTACATTGGTCCTATTAGTACATTTACATTGGTCCTGTTATATTTATGGCAATTTTGGCAACATTATTTTATATGGCATTGTAACTTTTACCTATAAAGTACCTAAATATTCCACTTGCCAGAATCTGAACCCTGGCATATTGAGTACACCAAGGTTTTATGTTAGAAATGTTGAGTATGGGTTCCCAGCATTTAGAAACTGCCGGATGCTAACTTGCATATGTTGAGCAATTTTCATAATTTGCATAATTCGATTTAGTTAGCATAATCCCCCATAATAATGGATAATATGTCAAAAACTGATTGGCTGATTTGAACAATATTGGAGTGGTTTTGGGGGTTATTGAGAATGCTGAATCCATTTCTGACATTTTCTAAATTCAAAATGGCCGTTTTAAACCGGAAATGGCCATATACAACATAAAAAAGTATCAAAATCACCCCACTTTAAGTTGGTATAAGGCCATTTCCGGTTTAAAACGGCCATTTTGAATTTGGAAAATGGATTCAGCATCCTCAATAACCCCTAAAACCACTCCAATATTGTTCAAATCGGCCAATCAGTTTTTGACATATTATCCATTATTATAGGGGATTATGCTAATTAAAGCTAATTATGAAAATTATGAAAATTGCTCAACATACGCAAGTTAGCATCCGGCAGTTTCTACATGCTGGGGACCCTTACTCAACATTTATAACATAAAACCTTGGTGTACTCAATATGTCCGGGTTCACAATGGGGCTCTATGGGCTGGCAAGTAGACTAAAAAAGAAAGAAACAAAAAAATACTTCTTCCACCACTGACTTCATCTTCCCTTGTATTGCATGTACTACGTCCCATCGTCCATAATTATGTTATTGACGTGGGATGGTATTGATCGACACCAAGCAGGATTCTGTGTTGTTTCTTTGTTTCTCTCTCTCTCTCTCTCTCTCTCTCTCTCTCTCTCTCTCTCTCCCTCTCCCTCTCCCTCCCTCTCTCTCTCTCTCTCTCTCTCTCTCTCTCTCTGGAGTCCCCGCTCCTCTTCTCCAAACTTATAATTGCTCCCAAAACGAACCTTACATTTTGTTAAAACGGCGCACAAAATAAAGGCGTCAATCAATCGATCTTGCTGCTAATATGTCCACCGGGGCAGACATACATACTGAACTATACTACTCTATGACTGTGTTGTGTGTACACACAACACAGTCAAAGAGATGCCACATGGGGCTATGAGCAATGATGGGAGATGTACTATTTTTAATACCCTATTGTAGAAATAGTCTGTTATGCAAGTACAAGTTCTGTATTAAAAATGTACAAATATACTGTATAGCGGTGTCTGGGCTCCTCACATGAATTAGTTTCACAAATGGAAGGTAGGGACTCGGCCGTTGACTGCCAATGACGTGTTTTGACATATGTTGAGTGTGTTTTCAGTTATTATGCTCGTCGCTAACCTACCTGAGTCACCATTTGACTTGCAATTTTGCAGGAAATCACGTGATCGCGAAAAATTCAACATTGGTCACTCCTATTATAATAGATTTGGAAATATGGACGTCTTAGGCATCCCATGTTTTAAAGCGATTGGTGCGTTGGTCGTTGTGAAGAATACTATTCTATGTATTATTTTGGTATAATAACTGTTTGGCATGTTGATCTTTTATTCTAACTCGTAGCATAGCTAACAAGACTAAACTAATTGCTTCGCATTATGTGGGGAATTAACAAAAACAATGCAACGCCAATCGGAACACTCCACCAGACAAACAGTTGTTTTCCCCTTTTATTCGAAACCGGATCACACGACTCAGTTTTAGAATGAATACCAGACTTGGTGACGCGAGGTTAGTATGGGTGTGGGTGTGGGTGTGGGTGTGGGTGACGTCAATGGGACTTTTTTTTCGCAATGTTTCCGGCAGAGCAGGCCTCTCATTCTGTGTGCCTTATTGACCAAATTAATAGAAAAAATAAAATAAAAAGTATGTTATGACATCACAGGTCCTCTCAAATGTGGGGCCCGTGGCTCCCCGGCAACCTCCCAGCTAGAGCTCATTAGAACTGAACTGAAGGCTACTTCTTGACCTCACCTGCTCAGCTAAGCTGCACAGCAAACAACCAGCCAGCACTGGACTTGTTTACCACGCAGCTCCCAAGTGTGGGGAAATCCGGGTCAAGAGCCCTTGAGCAAGGCACTGGATCACAGTGCACTGATTCAATAATACTGTATACGTGCTGCATAATGATGGAAGAGTAGTGTTTAAAGCATTCCATACCCTGAGGAAGGCTCAAAAGAGCCGAAACGTGTGGGTGATCCCATTTTTAACCCTTTCTTTCAATTATGATTTAGCCAATACTTATTAAAGGCTTTTTAACATTTAGAAGAGTGCCTTGGTTTTCTCTTTTTCATGATCATTCAGTTCCCCACCAAAGAGCACCTTCACTACTTTTTTCTTTATGCTTTCGAGCGTCCAGTTTTTTTCTTTCTAGTGTTTAAAGCACTTTTAAGACATTTAACGTCCAAGTTCATGCAACGGCATGGATGCATCTACTAATAGCATCAGAGGCTGGAGGATCATTGTGTCACTCTCCAGCCCCATAATGAGCAGTTCAAGAAAGATATGCATCCAGACTAAGGGTGCATTGGCTAAAGTGCCTGTGTGTGTTGCCTGTGGGTTAATTTATGTACTATTTATTTTACATTTTGTATACTGATTTTTAATGCCTGTCGTGTTTCTTTATTGTTTCTTGTTTTTTGTATTTGGACCTGAGTCTGCTAATAAAGATTGAATTGAATTGAATTACATTAGGAGCTTTGATCTTTACGGTTATTCACAGATTTGTTGTAAAAGAAGTGGATGCATGGTTACTGGTGTTGCCATATTGCTTATTGTTGCTTATATTGCAACTTGTAAATACAAGTTGCTTGTAAATACTGGTACTAAGTTGCACATTGAGTTTTCTTCCCCCGTGCGTGCGTGGGTGTGTGTGTGCGCGTGAGTATGTGTGAGTGTAGATCTGGCCCCTTGATTTATCTTGCAAAAATCTTGGCAAAACTGCACGGTCACTGTTGAGGTCTATTGTGTGTGTGTGTGTGTGTGTGTGTGTGAGTGTGAGTGTGAGTGTGAGTGTGAGTGTGAGTGTGTGTGTGTGTGTGTGTGTGTGTGTGTGTGTGTGTGTGTGTGGTCCTCTGTGTGGTTCCTCAGCGCACCACCCTGACACTTAGCATCCTCCATATGTCAGGAGCAATGTAATCAGGACCTCCTTAACTGTGTGCTGGCCCGGCGCGTTACACCCTCCCCACCCACAGAGCAGGATGTAATGAGACTATTAATCTGCTAATCACAGATTGCCCGGGCTAACACAGCCCCTGAGTGCTACTTCACAATGCTCAAAACCGGGCCAATCAGCGCTAATTGTTTTCAACCGGCTTGAAAATGACTAAAGGCAATAATTAAAAACAACAGACTTTGACAGGGGCTAGACACACGGAACAAGTCAACGCACAAACGCCTCCAGCTATCCTTTTCTTCCATCTGCGGTAGAATTTGGGGTCCCTAGTTTGAAAATTAAATGAGGTGTTTAATAACCTAGACTATGACACTTGTTTTCAGTGGTGGAAAGTAATTTAGTACTATTAAAGTACTGCACATAAGAAACACAAATAGTTTGACAAATTTTGAAAACATTGTGTACTTTTACCTTTGTCATTTATACTTTCACTCAAGTGGAATTTTGAATATAGGCCTTTTACTCGAAACATAGTATTTGTATATTGTGGTATTGCTACTTTTACTTAAGTACAATATTTGAGTACTTTTAAAATATAGACAAGGAGCTTAATAATAATGTAGAAAATTACACTTGTTTTCCTAAGACGATTGACAGCAGGAAATGAAAGCAGATGGGAGTAGGTAAATGCCAGTCTTGGTTTGACAAAATGATAAATTCTACAGATTATTTCCCCAGAGGTTCACAGATATTGAAGAACGTTATTCTTTTATTTTTTACTGTGTTTTGAAAATGGAAATTCAATTATTGTTGCTGTCGGGCAGAAACCTTATATCTCCATATGTCATATTTGTATCTTTGTTTAAAAACAAAATAAAATAATGGCCTATCATACTTCATCGAGTAATGCAATGTCACACAAAAGATGCTAAAATAGACGATAAAGCTTGCAATGTGTCACATTGTGATGCGCTCTTTGCCTGTAGATCTCTCTTTTCTTTCCCTTTTTTAAGATTATTGGAAAATATTTCACCTACAGTACATGCCCGAAATAGGGAGGTTGAAAATGTCTGTAATTTTACTTTAATTCTTTTAACCAGTATTATTAACAAGAGCTTATGACTAAATAATAACTACATTATATGTCAGTAACAGTTTTGAACATACAAGGTTTTCCACCCCGACAGCGCTGGTATCTGAATGGAAATGTGTTAGAATGGAGAACCTTGCTTTGGCTGCCGACGTGATGGAAATGCTGAGAAGGCTCAGCTGTTTGTACTTGAATCATTTGACATCATTCAGTTAGTTAGCTTCAGTTAGCTGCAGCAGCACAGGGGTGGTGATTGGCAGGAGGGAGGCAGCCCACACAGCCCTCTATGTGGACTCAAACCTTTGATGCCAGGTTTGACTTGGACGTGGACGTTTTTGCCCTTCCTCATTGACCTACCTGCAGATTATGTGGAATATGTGGACTATATGCGGGCGACACGCACTGACACTTTGCACCTTAAACCCGTGTACAATGCAAGATTCAAGATTCAAGATGTTTATTGACACAAGGATGTACAGTACATGCACTGTGGAAAACTTAGGTTGGGGGCGCTCCATAATACACTGAATAAAAACAGAATATAAATAACAATAATACACTTATCTAAAACATTTTAAAAGAACCAGGGTCAGCATACAAGGCCGTAACACCACAGACAAGGTTCACTGCCTAGACGTATTTAGTAGTCTTACAGCCTGGTGTAGGAAACTGTTCTTTAGTCTATACTATAGTGCTTGCTTTAATGCTTTGATACCTCTTCCCTGAAGGCAACATAGTTATTATGGGGGTGTGTGGGGTCCATGATGATCCCCAGGGACTTCCTGAGGCAGCACTGGGTGTACAGCTCCTCCAAACTGGGCAGCTGACATCCAGTGATGCACTTGGCTGTGCACACCACCCTTCTGAGGGCCTTATCGTCCCGGTCTGTACAGCTCCCATACCAGCTGGTGAAGTTGCACGTCAATAGGCTCTCAATTGTCCTTGATGATGTGTGGACTCTTTGTGTGGACTTCTTTAGGCGTCAGAGTCCATTAGAGTCCATTAGGCATCAGTACAGTATACATGTGCCATTTCAGAATTTCACACATCCTGCCATTGGCAAGACAAAGACAATAGATTTCCTGTGGATTGGCAGAACATTGAGTTTGTAGATCATATATTTTTGCTATTTTTATGACCTTCTCTGACTGAGTTTGAAGGTGGATTCTGCTTTTTAATGGGAGTGGATTGGTTTCTTGCCATTTGCGGGTTTCTGCAAAACAATACACTCCATTCTCCATACAAATTGGACAGGCAAAACAGGGAAAGAAGTTCAAAGAACCTGTGAAAAAGAAATGCATTTGGAGGACATTTTCGGGAAAAGAGCAGTAAAGCCTGCAACCTCACTCTTAGGGCATCTTACTAGTTCTGATAAGTCACAAGGTCAGTCCACCGCTTTGGTCATAACATAGAAGCAATCAATAGTATGAGCTTTAGTAGGTCAAAGCCACTGTTCTGTTCACACAACTAACACCATTCCCAGCATCCCCAGAACCCAAGAGTGTGATAGAACACTGGGTAAAATAATGCCTTTTAGAAGGAGGGATGGTGGAAAAATAAAATAAAAAATCGAAACTGAAACTAATCACTCTTGTGCAACTCATATCTTTGAAGCACACTTCAACTTCCATAAGTTACAAACTTGGATGTATTCAGAGAACATTCTTGGAGAGAAAAAAAATAAAAATCATTAGAAAACTTCTTAAAAACCTTTTCTTAAAATGTTTGTCGTTCAGTAATTGTTTTTTTTGGGGGGGGGGGGTGAATGGTAGAAAAGAACCTCTCTTGAGAACAGTCCAGCAACAGTTTAGTGTTCTTCAAACTACAAACGACAAAGACGCCATGTTGAGATGATGATCTTAGAAGTTTTAATCCACTTGGGTTGGATGTCTCTCATAATGATGCTGGCCATACTCCTATTTGGGAACTTTTATTACATGAAAATGTCCTCTCTGGACAAGAACCCGGTGTACAGACACAGCCTCATTAGTAGCGGTAGCATACCAGCCTAATTGGCACTTAGTTTGAGCTATTTGTGAGTGTGTAGCCTCATTGCTGACTTACCGAGCAGTAAGGGACGTTCATTATGTGGAGGTGAATATCTCCTCTTACCGAGCCAGGCCTTTACACGTTGAGAAAGAGTTTCTGCTGCCAAGAGTCTTACTTAGTGTCAAACAACGAGTAGATCTTTACATTTTTGCAAACAAACTGCATTGTTTTCATGACATATGAGAGTGTTTGCACAATGGCTGTGGCGTGCTCTATTATCATATCGTCTATCTATTCATTTTTTTAAACCTGTGTCTGTCTGTGTGTCTGTGTATGTCCTAGTACTGATGATTTATTGTATACTATTGTATGTCTTTTTGTGTCTTGATGAATTGAATACAGAGAACGTCAAATAAAGTATTCATTCAATCAATCTGTCCCGGGCATAACTCGGGCACCGTCCAAACGCTCGACTTCAAACTCGCCGTGTGTGTCACCGTTGACCTGGGAACGCATTGTGGTGGAAGTAAAAGTATCAATACTGCAATACTCTCTTACAAGGAAAAGTCTGGTAATCAAAATTTACTTGAGTAAAAGTACAAAGAGTATTGGTATCAAAACATACTTTAAGTACCAATATTATATGTCTAAAATGTATAAAGATATTTTGAAAATAGCAGATCTACAAGCTCACAATCACGGGGAAATCTCGCTCTTTCGATGGGTCATTCTTTCGACTATGAGCATTGGCAGGTTAGCTACTCACCCCTGTCATGGTTACTGAGGTTAGGGTTAGGGTCAGCAGGTTAGCTTTTCACCAGATTAACATTCACCCGTATCGAAAGAATGGACCGTCGAACAGATGCAATGTCGCAATATCGACACCCTCCCCACAATTGTATGGCGTTGTGTTGTGAGCTTGTAGATGTACTATTTTCAAATAGCAAAAGTTTATATAGGGCGATACAAGTGGATACTGTTTGGAAATAATAATACAAATTTACTGTAACTAGTAACTAAAGTTTACAAATAATTGTAGTTGAGTAACAAGTACATTTCCCTTTGAGATGAGAGTAATGACATTTTGAAATGCTCTAGTATAGTAAAAAAAAGAAAAAGCCCCAAAATTGTACTTAAGTACAGTACTTGAGTACATGCACGTTGTTACTTTCCACTACTGGAAATGGGTTTTGTCACAACATACAATCAAGTCAAACCCAGGGCAAATAAAAGAAACACTATATCCTTTCAAATGGTTCCATATTATGTTTTCCAAAGAATTATCCCTGTGCCTACACTACAGTAAGACAGCCTTCAGTCATTCTAAAACTGTGATCCAATCATTCCAGTTTAGAATCAAGTTGACAATGAGGATCTGGGGTGCATCCTATACCTTCTTGCACCATCCGTTTTATTGTGGTGATTATTTGCATGTGGATTAGATGTAATTGGCTTTCTAGGGCCAGGTATTGAGCAGCTGTGTGTCTGTGGCTCTCTGTTGCCAGCATTTCCAGAGAGCCTCCTGCTGACGTTCAGCTGAAGTTTAAAACAACAAACTGAATGCTAGTTACTGGGAGCTGAGAACCTGAACAAGCTGATCGTCATGATGCTTCACAACATGTTGCAGCTTGTTACAAACATTACACCTGGCCCCACTGTTTATTAGGCATATACAACTTACATGGCAAATAAAATTATACAAAATAAACATAAAAACATAAAACCGACAAAGAAACAAACAAAACTCCCCTACTTTTTACAGACATTTAACCACTTAAACCCTTAATACTTAGTAAACTTGAGCTTTGGCTCTGTACTTGGTCTGCTCTTTTTCCCTCAACACTAAACTTCTTGCGATGCGTTGTGAGCTTGTAGATGTGCTATTTTCAGTGAATGTTCCCCACAGAATAGGGACGAAAAAAACAAAACGTCCTAATACCACACAAAGATTGGCGTT